>NC_034182.2:10822320-11050198 GCF_002021735.2 Oncorhynchus kisutch | reverse complement strand
AGAGAGAGAGAGAGAGAGAGAGAGAGAGAGAGAGAGAGAGAGAGAGAGAGAGAGAGAGAGAGAGGGAGAGAGAGAGAGTTGGAGAGGGAGAGGGAGAGAGTGGAGGTAGAAAGAGAAAGAGTGTATCTCATTTAGCCCAGCCTAGCCTGGGTAATAGATACGCCACACAGAGAGCATAGACACACACACACACACACTCATGCACACAACTCATGTGAAGTAGAGGGGATTGATAGACTGGATATACTCTCTGCGAGCAGAGACAGTGGGTTTGGCTGGAGGAAGACATTGTTGTGGAAAACCCTTCCTCTGGGATCACTTACCACCAAAGTGAGAGCAGTTCTTCCTGATTCTGCTGTACAGTAGATACAGTACAGACAGATTACATACTGTACAGTACCAGTCAATGTTTGGACACATCTACTTATTCCAGGGTTTTTCTTTTCTTTTTGCTATTTTCTACATTGTAGAATAATAGTGAAGACATCAAAACTATAAAATAACACATATGGAATCATGTAGTAACCAAAAAAGTGTTAAATAAATCAAAATATATTTTATATTTGAGATTCTTCAAAGTAGCCACCCTTTGCCTTGATGACAGCTTTGCACACTCTTGGCATTCTCTCAACCAGCTTCAAAAGATAGTCACCTGGAATGCCTTTAATCTACAGGTGTGCCTTGTTATAAGTGAATTTGCAGAATTTCTTTCCTTCTTTGAGCCAATCAGTTATGCTGTGACAAGGTAGGGGTGCAATACAGAAGATAGCCGTATTTGGTAAAAGGCCAAGTCCATATTTTGCAAGAATAGCTCAAATAAGCAAAGAGAAACAACAGTCCATCATTACTTTAAGACATGAAGGTCAGTCAATCTGTAAAATTTCAAGAACTTTGAAAGTTTCTTCAAGTGCAGTCACAGAAACCATCAAGCGCCATGATAAAACTGGCTCTCATGAGGACCACCATAGGAAAGGAAGACCCAGAGTTACCTCTGCTGCAGAGGATAAGATCATTAGAGTTAACCGCACCTCAGATTGCAGCCAAATAAATGATTCACAGAGTTCAAGAAACTGACACACCTCAACATCAACTGTTCAGAGGAGACTGCGTGAATCAGGCCATCATGGTCAAATTGCTGCAAAGAAACCACTAAAGGACACCAATAAGAAAAAAAGACTTGCTTGGGTCAAGAAACACGAGCAATGGACATTAGACTGGTGTAAATCTGTTCTTTGGTCTGACTCTGATGAGTCCAAATTTGAGATTTTTGGTTCCAACTGCCAATTCTTTGTGAGATGCTGTTTGTTGCCCAGTGAGATGCTGTTTGTTGATCTCCACATGTGTGGTTCCCTCCATTCCCTCTGTGAAGCATGCAGGAGGAGGTGTGATGGTGTGGGGGTGCTCTGCTGGTGACACTGTCTGTGATTTATTTAGAATTCAAGGCACACTTAACCAGCATGGCTACCACAGCATTCTGCAGTGATAAGCCATCCCATCTGGTTTGCGCTTAGTGGGACTATCATTTGTTTTTCAACAAGACAATGACCCAACACACCTCCAGGCTGTGTAAGGGCTATTTGACCAAGAAGGAGAGTGATGGAGTTATGCATCAGATTACCTGACCTCCACAATCACCCGACCTCAACTCAATTGAGATGGTTTGGAATTAATTGGACTGCAGAGTGAAGGAAAAGCAGCCAACAAGTGCTCAGCATATGTGGGAACTCCTTCAAGACTGTTGGAAAAGCATTCCTGGTGAAGGTGGTTGAGAGAATGCCAAGAGTGTGCAAAGCATCAAGGCAAAGGGTTGCTACTTTGAAGAATCTCAAATATAAAATCTATTTTTATTTGTTTAACACTTTTTTGGTTACTACATGATTCCATATGTGTGATTTCATAGTTTTGATGTCTTCCCTATTGTTCTACATTGTAGAAAATAGTAAAAAATAAAGACAAACCCTGTAATGAGTAGGTGTGTCCAAACTTCTTGACTGGTACTGTACATACTGAGTGAAATCTCCATAAATTACCTCTAGCCAGTTCCCTGATGTATCCAGCCTCACACAATGTGGCCCTGCTACTATGACCATGGAGAGGATTTACTTTCAAAGCCGAGTGGTCGTTCCCCTTCTCTCAGTCCCCACGGCCCTTATTTCTAAGTACGGGGCATACATGGAGAGTTCAGTGCGTTTGTGTGTGTGTGTGTGTGTGTGTGTGTGTGTGTGTGTGTGTGTGTGTGTGTGTGTGTGTGTGTGTGTGTGTGTGTGTGTGTGTGTGTGTGTGTGTGTGTGTGTGTGTGTGTGTGTGAGAATGAGAGCCCAGGGAGGGGAGATTAAACAGTTTTATGGGAGTGGGAGTCGGAGATGGCCATGTCATTATGAAATCACCCTTGTGCTAGAGTCAGAACCCCACAATGAGAAACTGGTTATTCCGTATACAGGGACCACTTTGTCCAGAGTGTGTCAGTCAACCAGGAAACTAATTATGACCATGGTGACAAAGGTGATTTCACTTGTGGTGCCAAATTGTCGACCTCGTGTATGTTTTTTGCGAGCGTGCAGAGACGTGTCTATTTTTCGGCTTAGATGAGGGGCTGTGTTTTGCCAAACATATGTTCCCAGGCTGTCGACACACTCTGCACAGTCGCATGCACACACACACACACACACACACACACCACATGGTACAGGTTGTCACACTGCCGTTAGAAAGTGGGAGATTATACAACTAAGTTGACACCTGGGGTGAGCATCAAGACACACACATGCACTGTAAAAAATATATATATATATATATCTAGCTGTTTCAAATAATTATTATTAAGTAACTTGTCCCACAGCCTATTTTAGTTTTCATTTAAAGTGTTACCTGAACATTTTTAGTTGGCCCAAACTTGGCTCGAACTTTAGAAACCTCAGTCAATTTAAAATGATGTGTTTGCTCAACTTGTCTAATGTAGTATGTTAATCCAATCCATCTTAACTAAAAAGGCTGTCTGGAACACACAACCAATGCTTTTAACAAACAATTCTCTTCAACTTATATATTTAACACAGGCCGACCAGTGGAGGCTGCTGAGGGGAGACTGGCTCATAATAATGGCCGGAACGGAGCAAATGGAATGGCATCCTACACCTGGAAACAATGTGTTTGACGTATATGATACCAATCCACTGATTCCTCTCCAGTCATTACCACGAGCCCATCCTCCCCAATTAAGGTGCCACCAACCTCTTATGACACTGACTTACATGATTACATTTTGCATGTTCTTTTATGCAGTAATTATTATTCAACATGTCCTCGCCTGGGATTTGAACTCACAACCTCTTGGTTCACGGCATTTCTATCTACCTGCTACTCCCCCATGTCTGTGCCAGTTATCAGTTAATCTGATTATTCTCTCATTATTGATTTGATTGACTTAATTTTCTGTAAAGTTTTTCTGTAAAGTTGTCTAATGTTGGTGAGGGAATATTTATCTATTTTATTGTTACTCCTTAATCACTATGATATATAATCGTTGTTCATGTGTACTTTTAACAGAGCTCAGATTGAAGTGCAAAAATGTAGCAATACAGGTGAAATCGGTAAAAAAACTAAACAGACATGGTGACATAGCAGGAAGATAGGAATGCCGTGAACCAAGAGGTTGTGAGTTCAAATTCCAGGCGAGGACATGTTGAATAATAATTACTGTATAAATGAACATGCACATGTATGTCAACGTGTATCGAATATGTAAGTTGAAAACATAAAAGCATTTTGTGTGTGTGTGGGTTTCCCTAACCTTCCCCACAGACTTGTTTAGTTAAGATGCCCAAATAATTATTTATTGTTGTCACGTTCTGACCTTAGTTCCTTTTTTATGTCTTTGTGCTAGGTTGGTCAGGGCGTGAGTTGGGGTGGGTAGTCTATGTTCTTTTTCTATATTGTTATATTTCTATGTGTTTGGCCTAGTATGGTTCTCAATCAGAGGCAGGTGTTGTTCGTTGTCTCTGATTGAGAATCATACTTAGGTAGCCTGTTTTCCCCATTTTAGTTGTGGGTAATTGTTTTCTGTGTCTCCTCCATACAGAATTGTTTCGTTTTAGCACACCTTCTACAGATGCCATCAAGGCAAAATGGGAGGAAGAACTAGGGAGTGACATTTCGGTGGCAGACTGGGAAGAGAGCTTGGAATATATCCACACATGCTCCATTAACTCCAGACATCGTCTCATACATTTCAAGGTAACACAGACTACACTATTCCAAGACTAAACTGCATAGGATATTTCCTGATACATCCCCCTACGTGTGATAAATGTCAGGCTGCGCAGGGTACACTATTCCACTGCTTTGCCCTATGCTCTAGCTTGCATGGTTATTGGTGTGGATCCTCTCTGAAGTTTTGGAGACTTCAATAGATCCAGACCCACTTCTGATAATCCTGGGAGTATCTGAGCCCCTAAACGGATTAACCCCCACCCCCCCCCCAAAAAAACGAATCTCTTACGGTCTCATTTCGGCAAAAAAACTAATCTTGTTGTTTTGGAAAAGGAGGGAAGCGCCCTCTACCAAATTCTGGCTCAGTGAATTGGCAAACACTGTACACTTAGAAAGAATTAGATATATTCTGAACAATAAATTATCAACATTTGATCAAATCTGGCAGCCTTTCCTCTCCTACTTAGACGAGTCGGCGCTGTGAATTTGTACTTATTAACACACACTCAATTGTAATATTTTAATCTACCTTCGGGCAGCATGTGCTGGCCCTGCCACCCAAGCAGTTGATAGGGGGGGGGGATAAGTGGGGGGGTGACATCTACCCTCTTTCTACATGTTTTGTACCCAGAACTCTGGGTCTTGTTGTTCCTGTATGCTCTTATGTTTAGATAAGAATTGTATACCTACACTATTCTTGTGTGTGTTCAATAAAAAATATTTGAAAAAAAAATAACTTTTTGGTTTCTGTCTTTCACTTTGTTATTTTGTATTTTCGTGTTCAGTGACTTTTTTTAAAATGACGAACACTTACCACGCTGCACATTGGTCCGATATATGTGACTTGTATTAATGCCACAATGTTTATGAGTTGCACGTGCTGTAATCAATGATGTGTATAAAAGCACCAAATATTTTGGAAGCTATAGAAATGCATTCGTTTTTGACTAGTACATTCTATTACAAACACATTCATGCATACTTTTAAATTATATTATGTGAACTGAACATGTTTTACCATTTATGGAAACCTATTCCTTGAAGTATTTTTTTGAGAGTACTTATGTCACTGTCCCCACTACAAAAAATAAATGCTAAAATTACACTTAATCTTGTCCTTGAAATGTTAGTGAAGTACTGTAGAATTTATTTTGTTCCTACAGTATAGAGGACCGCTCCTTCTGAGGAGTACCACTATGGCGGACAGTTGCTTCAAAGCCTCTATACACATCCTTGGTATTAACATCGCATCTTGTTCGGGTTTGGAGTTTGGTAACACTTCAGAACTGTTGTTAATAAGCCGTTCAAAAGGCTCATAAATTGCTTTAGAAATACTATTTACTATCTAATCTATCTTTATTTTTTACCCACCATAAAATACTATTTCCACACTGGCACTCATGCACGTACGCACACACACAATCTCAGTAGGCTACAGTGCGTTTTGTGTTCAGGATAGATGAGCCTGTTTCCTGCTCATGTCTGAGTGAAAACGGCACGACTATGAAAGGGCCTTCTTTAGTTGGAGAAGTTCTACTCCAATTCCCCGGACGATATATTCACCCAGCTGTTTGAAAATGGATGAAATCGCCTGATAGTACTGCTCTCCATTTTCTTGTTGGAATCACTGGTAAGATTTTTTTTTACCATGTCTACTACACGCATGGGCAAAATGGAGAAAAGACCTGTTTAAAACCAAGACAAATATTTCTAAACCATTGGATCAATGTAGTAGGCTAGGCATGTGTTCATTGTTTTTGTACTCTTCTGATATTATAGGATGTTCAAAAATTTGGCAAATCAGTTGGTATTAGGAAACATCTCATTTTGGACTTGGTGTCAATTTACACTGAGTGTACAAAACATTAAGTACACCTGCTCTTTTCACGACAGACTGACCAGGTAAATCCAGGTGAAGGGTATGATCCCTTATCAATGGCACTTTTAAATCCACTTCAGTGTAGATGAAGGTGAGGAGACAGTTTAAAGAAGGATTTTTAAGCCTTGAGACAATTGAGACATGGATTGTGTATGTGTGCCATTCAGAGGGTGAATGGGCAAAACAAAATATTTAAGTGCCTTTGAACAAGGTATAGTAGTAGGTGCCAGGTGCACCGGTTTGTGTCAAGAACTGCAATGCTGCTGGGTTTTCCTGTGTATCAAGAATGGTCCACCACCCAAAGGACATCCTGCCAACTTGACACAACTGTATGAAGCATTGGAGTCAACATGGGCTAGCATCCCTGTCGAACACAACTCAATATTAGGAAGATGTATTATGTTTTGTATACTCATGTTATAGTTTATACAAAACACGCATAATCTATCACCAGAATTACTTTCTTACCTCATTTAGCCACGCAATCCAAAGTCTGACTGTCAAACTTCTGGGCTGACATTTTCCCAACATACGGTCATAGAATCTCCACAAATGTTGATGACGTATACTGTCGCATTCTCTGGGGCTTGGGCCTCGCCTCATAACCATTTGGTGACGGCCAGACAGAATCACCTGAAATTGCACTAACACACACATGCACACACACACTTATTTGTTCTCTTTTCCTTTCAGAGTACCCCCCCCCCCTGTGACGGCGGTGAACTTGACACTTCCAAAGGTGCAGGAAATGAAGTTTTGGGGGTTTTGAAGGACCTTTTCTCCTCAGTCTCCCATTGAGAGGGCCAGACATGGCTGATTTGGGCTGCTTTCTGACTGGGAGCTGCTCTCTCCTCTCCCTCTTTTCTATCTCCTTTCCCTCCTCTCAGCTCACCTCTTCCACTCACCATATTCCCTCATGTCACTCTCCTGTCCCTGTCGTTTCCTTTCCTCTTTGTCGTTCTCCTCTCCCTCTAGCTGTACCCCCCCCCCCCCCCCCCCCCTATAGCTCCGTGCCTGCACCAGTGAGGTGAATAGTCCACTGAGCATGAGGTCTAGATGGCACCTAAACTATTCATCGCCCCTGTCACTTAGCGCCCGCCTCAACCTAGTCCTTTTAACGGGGCTATTGAGGGCAGCCATTGGGCTTGGGAGAAAGATGGCTGCATTTAAAATGGCTCCCTATTCCCTACCGCAGCCCTATGGGCCTTGGTCCAAAGTAGTGCACTATGTAGGGGATGGGGTGCCGTTTGGAATACGTGCATCAAGTCCCATCCATTTTTCTCAGCCGGTGCTTGTTCAAAGTGCTAATGGCCATGACGGCAGCATGTGTGTCTGTGCACAGTTCTGGTATGAATGAGTACACATGCCTCCTGTCTGGACTGGTCTACTTCTCTGCTCTACTTCATAGTGAAGGCTCACCTGTTCACACGCGAGTTCCTGTTGATAAAAAAATACTTAATTTAGGGGTGAAATATCTACAGTAGTGTCGTAATCCAATTTTTATTTAGTAGCAATGCCATCAGAATTTCTCTCTCTGGGTTGTGGGGAAAAAAACCACACACTCCGTCTTGGCAATGGAAGAAAGTAAGGATTTAAAACTTGAGCATGGCAGCCAAGGTTACAGAGACATTATCACGCTGCACAGGGGGATGTGGTTTTACACAGCGGCATCCTACTCTGACATCTGTCTGAAACAGGAAACAACACACATTCCCACAGACCTGACCGTGTTGAAATCCTCATACACCTCAGGGCTAGAGGAAAGCCCAGAGAGAGAGAAATTGGAACAACAGTATAGTGGTTATAACCTGTCAGCAGTGGTTATAACCTGTCAGTAGTGGGTATTACCTGTCTTAGAAAAGAAAAGCAGCACAGTCTCATGCCTCAGATGCAATACGTAATAATAATAAACCAACATTTTTGACAGCTATGCTGCATGCTTTCCTCAGGGTTACCTGTCTGAACCTGTCAGTAGAGGTTAAGATCTGTCACTCTGTCACTATGTCTCAACTCTGTCTCAGTTCTGTCTCAGCGCTGTTTCAGCTCCATAGCCAGAGTGTGATTGTACAGCCATTCTGGCAGCTGACAGGAATTCTAATGGAGAACACTGGGCTCTCTCTCCCAGAGCAGCGCATGTACAAGACAAGGAGATGAAATGAGAGCATGAGACGTATTCTTGGACGAGAGAGGAGGAGGGGGGAAAAAAGGAGATGGCGTCTGAGTGGACTGCAGATCTGCGCTGGGCAATTTATTTTCCGAAAATGTGTCTATGAAAGGGAAGGAAAAGGAAAGGGGAGACCTAGTCAGTTGTACAACCGAATGCATTCAACCGAAATGTGTCTTCCACATTTAAACCTAACCCCTCTGAATCAGAGTTCAGCTTTCAGTACCCAGCATCTGGAAATGGATGGTCTTAAGTGCATTTTTTAATTCCCTTCTCATTGCTAAGGTTAGGATGTGGAAAGGATACCGTATGCTGATCCTAGATCTGTGGCTAATTGGAGTTTTTCAGCAATGAATGATCTGCGTCCCGAATGGCACCCCTTTCCTTACGTAGAGCACTACTTTTGACTCCCCCCTATCTGAGATCCCTACAGCAGCCCTCATCCTCCACATACAACACCCTTTCTGCCAGTCACATGCTGTTAAAGCTCCCCAAAGCACACACATCCCTGGGTCACTCCTCTTTTCAGTTCGCTGCAGTTAGCGACTGGAACGAGCTGCAAAAAACCACTCAAGCTGCATCGTTTTATCTCCATCTCTTCATTCAAAGTTGTGGCTGCTTCGCGTGATGTATTGTTGTCTCTACCGTCTTGCCCTTTGTGCTGTTGTCTGTGCCCAATAATGTTTGTACCATGTTGTGTGCTGCTACCATGGTATGCTACTGCCATGTTGTGTTGCCACCATGTTGTTGTCATGATGCGGTGTTATCATGCTGTGTTTTCATGTGTTGCTGCCATGCTATGTTGTTGTTGTTGTCTTAGGTCTGTCTTTATGTAGTGTTGTGGTATCTCTCTTGTCGTGATGTGTGTTTTGTCCTATATTTTAATTGTGTTTTATTTTTCATCCCAGCCCCTGTCCACGCAGGAGGCCTTTTGCCTTTTGGTAGGCCGCCATTGTAAATAATAATTTGTTCTTAACTGACTTGCCTCATTAAATAAAGGTTAAAAAAAAATGAAGTAGTGCACTATATAGGAAATAGGTTGCCATTTGGGATGTAGCCCAGGTGTCATAAAGCTCCAGGCAGCAGTGGTCTGAGACCAGGAAGTCATCTGACTGAGGCTCTAGTAGAAGCTGACACGTCTCTTCTCCTAACTGGTGGAAAGTACTCTCTTTTCTTCTTCTACCTCTCATTTTCCCCCTTTTCCTTTCTTCTCTGAAACAGAAGCCCTGGAGACCTGATTTCCACTGCTGTCTCTTCCTTCTTTTCTCTCTCTCTTTCTCATTCTCTCTCTATTTCTCTCTCTCTCCACCCGTCAGACTGACTCTTTGACTCTGTGCTAGACAGCTGAGGTAGAACCTTCTGGCCCTTATATTAGCCTGTATGAGAGGAAAATACCACAGTAACCCACCATTATGCTGGTCTTTTACATTTCCTCCTTGGGAGGACAAAATAAACTATTATATTATATATTACAGTTGACATATTCAATACAGCATAAACCTGAACAGCTTGAGATTCAGGCCTTGGGGTTTACTAATGTATATAACATTCTACAACACCGCCACAATACTACACATTGTGGCAGGGGACATCGATTAGTGAGTGTCACACTATGTGAACACAATCAATCAAATCATTTCACGGGAGAACAAACTTGCAAGGGGAAAAAACGTATTGCATAAATGTTATGACACTGCAAAGTGTTGGTATGGCTGCAGGCTGTGTTGCCTTTTACATTTTCTGTATGTAAGTAATGATGCATAGGAACCGTGGAGAGAGAACAGCCATTGATTGTAGTTGGAGGCGTTTTGTCATTGTGGCGTTGAGATCTGTTTGTGGACCCTGTTTAGTTTTCTCATAGGTTTCTTCATATTGGAAGAGAAGCAGCATTTAGGGATGGAAATATGTGGATTGTTGGTTTATTAGGTATGCTGTGAAGTCTTCTCTCCATTGACAACAGAGGAACCTTATCGTCAATATAGTATGTTCAACATCAAAGCAAATCTTATGTGTTGTGACAGCCTCAGAGCAGACATAGAAAACACACATACACATACACACACATACATTCTTCTCCCTGTAGTAAAACCAGAGCTTGGTGCTTCTATTTACACGCACACACGCACACACACGCACACGCACGCGCGCACGCACACGCACACACATTCTTCTCCCTGTAGTGAAACCAGAGCTTGGTGCTTCTATTTACACACACACTAACACGCAAATACACGTGCACACACAATCCTCTCAGTGCTGTGAGTAACTCTGAAAATACCATCAAATTGTGTTGCCTGGTGTAATGGTACAGTTTTGTCTCCTCTCTGTTGTTCACTTCCCTTATCTCTCACTGGCTTGTTTTCAACCGAGACCAATGCTAGAAGGAACACAGCTCCTTTCTCTCTCTCTCTCTCTCTCTCTCTCCCACTCTCTTTCTCCTCCCTCTACCTCTTTCTCGCTGTCTCCTCCCTCTCTTTATTCTTTGTCTCTCGATTTCTCCTCCTTCTCTCTCTCCCGCGCTCTCTGTCTTCTCCCTCTCACATCCTCAGTTCTCTCTCTCCTTTCCTCTTTCCCTCGCTCTAACAGCATGGACTAACAGCATGGAGTATGACTGCAGCAAGCCACAGTTCCGAGTCCCTCTCCAACCTACCTGCAGCACACACACGCACACACACTGTGTTTCGAGACAGCGTCGACCTATGTGCAATGCAGTCTCAAACAACACAACACTCAACCCGTATAATTGAGCACGTCTGGCAAATGTATTTTTCGTGGTCAAAACCAGGGGTTGGAACCAAAAACAAAATCTACTTGTTTTGTTATGAACAGAACCATATTTCTTTTCATTCCGTTCCACTGTTCCGACCACTGTTCCGACCACTGTTCGACCCAAAAGAAAGTAAAGGTTTACATCATTCCTTTCTGTTCTTTTTTTAAACATTTAATTAGACATTTAATGACTTCAACAATCAGTGTGGATAGAGCAGCGTGTTATGAAGCGTGCAAGCTATTCTTGATGTGCAATGAACAGACAAATGTAGGGCACGAGATGCGACTAACATTTTGCGGGTGGGGAGAGAGCCAGAGATGGTGGAGGAGGAGGCTTGGCTTGAAGTGCTGGGCATCATGTTATGACATGCATTATCTGAATTAGGCCCACACAATTAGGAGCGGCTTTTATGAAGGCACTTTGAATGTCTTTGAACTTCCGAGAGATGGCTTAAAGGTTGACTTTGGACATGTAAAACTCTGCCCCTTTCTACATTTTCAAACAGAAATGGGGTGTGCCTTTGGTGGTTTGTCGATGTGTCATTCTGGTCAGGCTCCTCGCGTCAATCATATCTAGTACGTTAGCTAAACTAGCCACCTTAGCTAGCCAGTAACTCTTCCAGTATGTGTTGACGTCATTTCACAGGAGTGGTTTTTGGATGGAAGCATTAGAGATCAGTAAGAAATGGCACTTCTGTAGACAAATATCTTATCCATCCTTTTTTATAAGCATTAAATGGCCTGGTGTGATGGGGCATTGATCCGTTATATGCTGAACAAAAATATAACTGCAACATTCAACAATTTCAAAGATTTGACTGAGTTACAGTTCATATAAGGAAATCAGTCAATTGAAATAAATTCATTAGGCTCTAATCTACAGATTTCACATGACTGGCCAGGGGTGGATGGTATAGGCCAATCAGAATGAGTTTTTCCCCACAAAAGGGCTTTATTACAGACAGAAATACTCCTCAGCATGCTGTGCTGAGGGAATAAACACACACTCATGCACACACTTAAACACACACACAGTCTTGTATAACTAACCTTGTGGGGACACACAATTCAGTCACATTCAAATTCCTATTTTCCTTAAACCTAACCCTGACCTAAACCTAACCCTAGCTATTATCCCTAACCCTAAACCTAATTCTTATTATAACCATAACCCTTAACCCCCTAGAAATAACATTTGACCTTGTGTGGACTAACTAAATGTCCCCAGTTGGTCAAATGTTTGTTTGTTTACTATTCTTGTGGGGACTTGTGATATAGTTAAGCACTTCCACACACACACACACACACACACTAACATGTCAATGTCAATGATTCAATGGAGGCCACGTCATTAAAAACACACGCTAACCTGCAGAGTGACAAATGATCACATCTAAATTTGGAAAGACATAGATACAAACAGATCACTCTCGAGTCAGATGTTAAACAGAATGTGTCATTTAGCCTATTCAAAACAAAAACTATGTTTCACGTCAGAATTAGGCATTTCTGATGCCGAAAAATATAGGAAATTCTTGCCTACTTCAACTATATCTTGTTTTATTTTGGCAAAAAAAGTTTGGCTACATGGCAACAAAAACGTACTGAAAACACTACCAAGATTAGAATTGAGTTCAACCACCACCAAGCTACTGTATAATGTAGTTACAGTTTTTAACAATCACTTTGGCACTAATTTCAGAACCTTGTGGTCATTTTTCAGAACTCTAGAAACAAAACTCAAAACGGTCATCACTTGTAACACAGGCTGTCCAATGTTCAAAACATTGCATTGTGCATTCATATCTTTAAAGAAACCTTGCACTTGCAGAATCATTGGTTCAAATAACTCATTTATCATGAAATACCATAGGAACATTCCTTTAGATCACCCATGCACAAGATACTGATAATTTCTCTATGTAGTTGTTCGTACAATTCTTAAATATTGTAGTACAAAATATGTGATACATGTTTCATTGTGCTACTACACGTAAATACATCACTGTAAAAGGACTAGTAGAGAGAATACTACAGACACAGTGGAATCAATGAACAAAATATGAAATTTGTTGTTGAAATACAATAAAATCACAACAGGTTTCTTTGAATCAAAGCAAAAATAATGGTCAACTGCAGTGTTCCTCACCTAGTTTACTGTAAAAAACAAAACATTGATTACTGTACTTCTATATTTCCATCAACCGTGTCTTGTGGATTTGGCCACAGGCTCTCATCCACATCACAATGGATGTTTTCATTAGCCAAACATCTTGGGAAGAAATTTCGGGCATAGCGAATCCAAGCCTGACACTGGTCTGCCGTGATGTCATTGCATGCGTCATCCATGGCCTGGAGAAGGGTGGCTTGTTCGTGAGGGCGCCTATCATATACCTTCCAGCTCCATGTGGAGAAAAATTCCTCAATCGGGTTAAGGAAAGGAGAGTATGGGGGTAAGTCACTGTTCCCAGGCCGTCATTGAAAATAAGAATGTGTTCTTAACTGACTTGCCTGGTTAAATAAAGGTAAAATTAAAAAATTAAAAAATTAAAAGTACAGGGTGGTCAAATGTGGATGGGCCTGTAACCATGCTTGCACCATTTGAGAATGGTGAAACCTGACACTATCCCACACAGTGACATAGGTTATGTCATCAGCTCTACAGACCTGATTTAGTTCATCAAGGAAGGTTACATTCGAAAAGCGAATCATGTAGCTGCCTGCAACTCAATATATAGAGTATATAGAGTAGAGAGCTTTAGATGTTGTTTGACCAAACATTAGAACGGACAAGATGTTTAATCTAAGCAACTTTGACCCTGGTATGATTGTTGATGCCACACATGGTGATTCCAGCATCTCAGAAACAGCTGCATTCCTGGGATTTTTATGCACTACAGTCTCTAGAGTTTACAGAGAATGGTGCGATAAACAAAACACATTCAGTGAGCTGCAGTTCTGTGGGAAAAAACACCTTGTTAATGAGAGAGGTCAGAGGAGAATGTCCAGACTCATTCCAGCTAACAGAAAGGCCACAAACGTTCAACTAACAGCTGTTTAAAACAGTGGTGTGCAGAAGGGCATCTCTTAACGTACAACACCGTGAATAATTCAGGCTGTTGTGGGGGCAAAAAGGGGTCCTACCCAGAACTAGATAGGTGCACCTAAAAAAGTGTCCAGTGAGTGTACTGTAACGGTTTTCGTCTGGTGAAGGAGAGGACCAAAACGCAGCATGGTAACTGTCCATAATATAGTTTAATGAAATATCACTGGACACAGAAAACCAAAAAGAACAAGAGAAATAAATGAAAAACGACACAGTCCCGTGTGGAACAAACACTGACACGGAAAAATAATCACCCACACCACACAGGTGGGAAAAGGCTACCTAAGTATGATTCTCAATCAGAGACAACGAACGTCACCTGCGAACCATACCAGGCCATACCAGACATTGAGAACCATACCAGACCAAACACATAAATGCAACATAGAAAAAGGAACATAGACTTTCCACCCCAACTCACGCCCTGACCAAACTAAAACAAAGACATAACAAAGGAACTAAGGTCAGAACGTGACATGTACAGTAATGTCAAATCTGAAAACATGGTCTGGAAAAGTGGTACATGGGGCGATAGAAACAGTGTCTGATAAAGAGTGATGATGAAATATAACATCCATAGATAATGTAGTCCAATTGGTTCATGTTCCACGGTAATTGGTGTCAATGGATCTCGTTATCCTGAAACTTTCATGATCTTAACATGGAATATCGTTTGTCATTAAGAGTAACGCAACAGTTACTTATCATTTTGAGCAGTTGTATCAATTGATAGTTAGATCATTGTAATGAAATGAATAGACAGTCATCTCAGATGTAATGTGTGAATTGCATTTTGAAATGGTAATACTTTGATGTCTAGTTGTGTCATTTTGAACAGGTGATTTTAGTTCAATGAACAAATTATCTTAACTTTATGTGTATTGTATCCAAGCAATTGGAAAAAGTGTTAGAGTTTTGAAAAATGTGCATTTTGATCATTGGTTATGAGTTTTGTGTCCAGAGTTTAGAAAAATGACATCAAGTTCCGAAATTAGTTTCAAAGTGATTGTAAAAAACTATAAAGTACAAGTTCAAATCAAATCCAATCAAATCAAATGTATTGGTCACATACTGTCACGTTCTGACCTTAGTTCCTTTGTTTTGTCTTTTGTTTTAGTATGGTCAGGGCGTGAGTTGGGTGGGTTGTCTATGTTAGTTTTTCTATGATTTTCTATTTCTGTGTTTGGCCTGGTATGGTTCTCAATCAGAGGCAGCTGTCAATCGTTGTCCCTGATTGAGAACCATATTTAGGTAGCTTGTTTTCCATTGTGTTTTGTGGGTGGTTGTTTTCAGTCTTTGTGTGTCTGCTCCAGACAGAACTGTTTCGGTTGTTTCTTTGTTATTCAGTGTTCAGTTTTGATTATTATGGTTAGCAGATGTTATTGCGAGTGTAGCGATGCAAATTAATTACTTAAATCATACAATGTGATTTTCTTGATTTTTGTTTTAGATTCCGTCTCTCACAGTTGAAGTGTAGCTATAATAAAAATTACAGACCTCTACATGGTTTGTAAGTACGAAAACCTACAAAATCGGCAGTGTATCCAATACTTGTTCTCCCCACTGTACATATGAGATGAGAAATGCAAGATATGTAAACATTATTAAAGTGGCATTATTAAAGTGACTACTGATCCATTTAATAAAGTGGCCAATGATTTCAAGTCTGTATGTAGGCAGCAGCCTCTTTGTGTTAGTGATGGCTGTTTAACAGTCTAATGGCCTTGAGATAGAAGCTGTTTTTCAGTCTCTCAGTCCCAGCTTTGATGCACCTGTACTGACCTTGCCTTCTGGATAGTAACGGGGTGAACAGGCAATGGCTCGGGTGGTTGTTGTCCTTGATGATCTTTCTGGCCTTCCTGTGACATCGAGTGGTGTCGGGGTCCTGGAGAGCAGGTAGTTTCCCCCCCGGTGATGCGTTGTGCAGACCGCACCACCCTCTGGAGAGCCTTGCAGTTGTGGGCGGTGCAGTTGCCATACCAGGCGGTGACACAGCCCGACAGGATGCTCTCAATTGTGCATCTGTAAAAGTTTGTGAGGGTTTTAGGTGTCAAGCCAAATTTTTTCATCCTCCTGAGGTTGAAGAGGTGCTGTTGCGCCTTCTTCACCACGTTGTCTGTGTGGGTGGACCACTTCAGTTTGTCTGTGATGAGGGGGGCTCCCTCTGCTGTTTCCTACATTAAAAAACAAAATACTGTATAGTTTCCTAAGGACTAGAAGCGAGGCGACCCTCTCTGTCGGTGCCATGTTGCTACTGGTTGAACTACAGTACATGAAGTTCACTATTCCCCAACACTGGTATGCAAATGGCATGGTATGTGTGTGCGTGCGCATCCGATGTGTGTGTGTTGGATTTGATGAGATGAGTCGGGGACTGAGCTCAGTCCTACATGGGCCTTACAGTACAGCTAATCCCTGACTCTGGTTCCAACTCACTGACTGTCTGCACTCATTCGCTAAGTCTCTCTCTCTCTACACCTATTTCTCTTTCTCTACAGCTCTTTCTCGCTACACCTCTCTCTCTCTACACCCCTCTATCTTTCTCTCTCTGTCTTTCCATCTCTTTCTCTCTCTTTCTCTCTTCGAATCCCAAGTCTCCAATTGAGCAGTGGAGGCTCCTCAGAGTGAATTTCATAAAAATAAAAATGGTAAAAGTTATCCTTTTTAAGTAAAACTATGCTAAATATAATCACGTCAACAAATAATGTATTATAGTTTTTCTCAATTGTTAACACGTTTGGGAAGCTACATCTCATGTACTCAAAACTCTAAACACAAAACAGTTAGCCAATTTCCCCAAACCCCACAGACATCTTGCAAAATGAAACACAGCAATCAAAATCATGTACTCCCTGCTCAAAACAGAACTCTGCATACAAGACACCCACACACAGCAAATTAATCTAACTTAGTGACAACCCGAGATCACACTAATGTGACAGGTTCAAAACACTAATATGAGAAACTATTTCAGTGTAAAGACTAAGATGTTGTTATTATACTGTATATTGTTTGTGTGTACTCAAATAAGAAAGGAACACAAATTTAAAAAATGTGGTTTTATATTTCAACATGACTCAATACATGTCAAACAGCATACTGTAAGCACACAGTAAAATTGCAAAAATACAGTAAATATATGTTGCATATGCAAAGTGTCACGTTCTGACCTTAGTTCCTTTGTTATATCTTTGTTTTAGTATGGTCAGGGCGTGAGTTGGGTGGGTAGTCTATGTTCGTTTTTCTATGTTGTGGTTTTGTGTTTGGCCTGGTATGGTTCTCAATCAGAGGCAGGTGTCGTTCGTTGTCTCTGATTGAAAATCATACTTAGGTAGCCTTTTCCTACCTGTGTGGTGTGGGTGATTGTTTTCTGTTATGTGTCTGTCACCTTACAGAACTGTTTCGTTTCGTTCTCTTTTGTTATTTTGTTTAGTGTTCTCTGTTTAAGAAATATAATGATGAACACTTACCACGCTGCGCTTTGGTCCTCACCTCATTCCAACGATGAGCGTTACACAAAGGAAGAGAAATAGGCCTATATCGTACTGTATGTCAGATCAACTGTACAGAATAGATACCAAAATAATAATGATAAAACTGTTGAAATACAGTCAAATCTAAATCTTAAATCAAGAAACAAGTACTCCATTGTGAAAACAAAATCAGTCATGTCTGTTGTTTAGGTCCAGCCACAGTTTTTCATCAACATCACAGGCGATATTCTCCTCGGCCAGACAGCGGGGGAAATATCCTCTGGCATGACGCATCCACCCCTGACAGGAGTCTGCTGGAACATCACCACAGGCCATTGCCTGGAGATGGGCAATATGTTCATGGGGTTTGTGATCATACACCTTCCGCCGCCATGCTAAAAACGACTCCTCAATGGGGTTGAGAAAGGGGAATATGGTGGGAGATGTAAACCAGTAAACCTGGGATGGTCATGGAACCAGTTGTGGACCTGAGCATGCCGTTGTCTCAAATTAGAACATACATTTGCTACTCAGGATCACCTGGCCCTCTTTGCTCTATCTGGAAAAAGATTGTCATGTAAGGTGTTCAGGAAATTAAAGAAATAGGCAGTGTTGTATGGTCCAAGGGTGGCATTGTGGCTCATAGCTGCGCATATGGTGGCATTTCCCTCCGCGCTGGCCATGTACCTCAATGATGGCGCGTAGACCAATGATGTTCCTTCCTCTCCTCCTCATCTGTGCTAAATTGAATCCAGCCTCATCTATGAATAATAGTTCCTAGGGGATGGGACTTGCATCCAACTACATGATTCTCTGAAATGACAGTAAATACTGTAATTGCTGTATAGTGAAGTTCACTGGCAACATACGTGAGTCTCTAATGTTTCAAGAGAGGAATACTAGTACATTACTTACTTGCACATGTCGTACCGTTTATCCTTCGCTCGTTGGGAATTCATTTCAAATGGGTCTCTGTGGATCTGCTTCCTCCGAAAGAACGTGTTTCTTAAGGATGGTTATAAGCTCACTCTGATGTTATGGAAGACGGCAGTGTTTTCAATAATCTGTTGTTGGTCTGTAAATAGACGCGTTCTATAAAGACAAAATAGCATCCAGCACAGTAAACACTACAGAAATAGAGTATACAAGAAAAACATGTCACCAAGTCGTATAGCTCCCAATGTTACACATACAGAAACATGAAACATTGACCTTGTTTCCCCTTACAGTATGTATTGGAATCTACAGTCTTTACTGTGCTTTACGTTGTACTATTGTCAAGTAATAAAAGGAGTAGATAGGTATGTACTGCAGGCATTGAACCTATTCTCATCATGGAACATCCAGATGATGAATGCTATGGTGAAGCTGCTCAGATTGGGCTGCACTCTCTGCCCAGTCTCTCTCAAGGTCAAGGCATGGTTGACCACAAGGTCCACCACAGTCGCCCGAATTTCATCAGAGATGACTCTCCTTGTTCCTGGTCTTCCTCCACCTCTACCTCTCTCTGCGCACCACTCCATTTAGTTTGATATGTTACTTTATGATAGGTTTCAATATTTTATCCGTTTAGTATGATCTATTACGTTCGACTGCTTTAGTTTGATATGTTACATTTGGTATGGTTACATAAGACAGTAGGATACTTTTTGAGGGTGGTTGGTTGCACATGACATCTACTGTTACAAACCCAAAGGTTGCATGTTTGAATCTCGTCACGGACAACTTTAGCATTTTAGCTAATTAGCAACGTTGCAACTACTTACTACTTTTTAGCTACTATGCAACTACTTAGCATGTTAGCTAATATGTCTCCTAACCCTAACCTTAGCCCCTAACCTATTGTAGCATATCATACTTAAGCAGTCGAATGTAATATATCGTTAAACAGGTCAAAGCAAACTGGTGCAATCAAGATGTAGGATACACTTCGTCCTACAATTCGTAATAGGGCCAAAGTCATTTAACCCAATGTAAAGTAACATATCATACTAAATGGAGTCGCATGGATTTGACAAAAATATAATACGTTTTGCTCTGAGACCAGGTTGCTCTCTCTCTCTCTCTTCCCCCTGTAAGACAGTATCATGTGATAACACAAGTGCTCTACTCCTCTAACCTCTCTCTTTATTTCTCTCTCTCTCTCTCTCTCTCTCTCTGGCCTCACCCATTATCATCCAACTACTACGCACTATTCAGAATTATTATATCTACGACATGGAGGGAAAGGAGAGAGAGAGACTAAGAGATGAGAGAGTCCCTCATTCACTGTGCTATATATCTCTCTTGAGACAAAGGACAGAAGGGTTGAGAAAGAGAGAACTCCCTTGAGAAGCCTGTGCAGCCTCACTAGGCCAATGCAATCTATTTGTGAATCTGGGGGCCTGGTGATAGGACATCTGCTCCTTTCTGCATTGATTAGTTTGCCTGGTCAGACAAAACTGGATGATGATGTAACAGTGAGGACAAATGGAGAATGTGGGATCATGTATGAAATGTCCAAATCAAATCAAATTTGATTTGTAACATACACATGGTTAGCAGATGTTAATGTGAGTGTAGCGAAATGCTTGTGCTTCTAGTTTCGACCGTTCAGTAATATCTAACAAGTAATGTCTTTATTCTTTTGGAACTTTTGTGAGTGTAATGTTTACTGATAATTTGTTATTGTCTATTTAACTGTTGTACTTCACTTGCTTTGGCAATGTTAAAATATGTTTCCCATGCCAATAAAGCCCTTGAATTTACAGTTTTTCTCAATTGCTAAAACACTAAAACCCATTGGCTGAACAAAGTTCTCAGTTGCCTGGACTCATTTAGCTAATTATGCAGTCTGTTGTCAATACCTTAAACCATTTCACATGGTAAAACACAATTTGCAGATCTTACTTAGACTTTTCAGCAAAACTCTAAACACATTCTCATTCTCAAAACACATTCTGCACTCTAATGCACATGTCATCCATACTGTTAAACACAAGGGGCAACAATCAAATACAAATAGAGAACACATGTCATTGATTGAACACAACCACTCAAAATGGATTTAACCTGTTTCAAATGATGCGACACAACCAATATAAGCCAGTTCAGAGAGCAAACAGGTTGTTGAAGGTGGGAAGGAGAAAGTCTGAGAATGGATACTGTAGTACAGTGCATTGTAGGCTGTATACTGTACAATGGACAAATTGTATGGTCCTGAACATTGTGCTTTCCATTTATTAACAGTACTGACTGCTCAATAGATTTTGACTGGTTGCAGGTTCATATCAACAAAGAACAAGAATTACAGTATCACAGAGACAAAGGACAAGTTTGTGAGTTGCAGGGTACAGTACTGTAAAAATAGGGGTACAAGGAGGAGGAAGAACAAAAAAACAAATAAACAAGTAATTTCTGATCAATGTTGAGCTACTATGATAGAACATGTTTTCGTTCATCAAAAGACAATGACGGAAAAATATGAATATTTTTTTAGATTAAAATGTACTTCTCCCTGAAAATTGTATGTTTTGAACAATGTGTTTTCTATTTTTCGGTGTTTTGTTTACTGACTGCTTGAGAGTGTATATCCTTTTGATCACTTTGTTTATGATTTGAGAGCAGTGTTTGATTTTGAACACAGGTAAAAACTGTTTTGAGGTGAATGTTTCATTTTGCAAGAGGAGTCAGAGGTTATGTAAATAGTGCTTGAAGATGAGGTTTTGTGGTTAATGTTTTCAGGAAATGGAGCAAGGTTTCAGAAATTGTGTTTTAGCAATTGAGAAAAACTGTAATTGAAGAGAGAGAGAGAGAGAGAGAGAGAGAGAGAGAGAGAGAGAGAGAGAGAGAGAGAGAGAGAGGAGAGAGAGAGAGAGAGAGAGAGAGAGAGAGAGAGAGAGAGAGAGAGAGAGAGAGAGAGAGAGAGAGAGAGAGAGAGAGAGAGAGAGAGAGAGAGAGAGAGAGAGAGAGAGAGAGAGAGAGAGAGAGAGAGAGAGAGAGAGAGAGAGAGAGAGAGAGAGAGAGAGAGAGAGAGAGAGAGAGAGAGAGAGAGAGAGAGCACTGAGAGAGAGAGAGAGAGAGAGAGAGCACTGAGAGAGAGAGAGAGAGAGAGCACTGAGAGAGAGAGAGAGAGAGCACTGAGAGAGAGAGCACTGAGAGAGAGCACTGAGAGAGAGAGAGAGAGAGAGAGAGAGCACTGAGAGAGAGAGAGAGAGAGAACAGATGATAAGCTTCTGCTAAAGATGTTCCCTCCTGCCCCGACTAGTCCAAGTGATTAATGACATTCTCTCTCTCTCTCTCTTTGTTTTAGCACAGTGGACACTGCCTCTCTGAGTGTAGTTGGAGTGAGCTATGGTGGTTTGGTGTATTAGGCTGCCATCTAGAGGTGCAGTAATTGTAAGAACACAATTGTTATTCAGGACCATCTTTCTCTCCAAAATATCCACCCAGAATTTTAGATGTATCACTTTGGATGGAGCAGGAACATCCATCTCCTACTTTACCACACACACACAGATACACACACACACAGATACACACACACACACACACACAGATACACAAACACAGATACACACACACACACACAGATACACACACAGATACACACACAGATACACACACACACCCTCCCCCATGCATCCTTAACAGAAGAAATACTCCCCCCTCCACTCTCTCTCTGAAATATATATGAATACACTTCCCACATTGCTTTTCCCAAAACAACTTTTCTCTTTCCTCTCTCTACTTTATTCTGTGTTTCCAGACTGAGTCCCTAAGTAGGAAGTAGCTCCCAAAGTTCCTGTGGGGTTCTGGGAATCAGCTATGTGTAACATTTTTATTTTATTTAACCTTTATTTAACAAGGCAAGTCAGTTAACAACAAATTCTTATTTACAATGACGGCCTACACCTGCCAAACCCGGATGACGCTGGGCCAATTGTGCACCGCCCTTTGGTACTCCCAATCACGGACGGTTGTGATACAGCCTGGAATCAAATCAGGGTGCCTGTAGTGATGCCTTTACCACTGAGATGCAGTGCCTTAGACCGCTGCACCACTCGGGAGCCCAACATTACTAGTAACGTCATTTCCTGGACGCCTGTTGTAGTGTTGTCTTATAGATACAAAGAGACAGAGTAGAACTCATTTTAATTGTGTTAGAAGGGCTCCATAAACAGTGACTTTCTTTCTAATGACCACATGGAGGTGCTATAAAACCCCAGGTAAGTCAGGTCCTAACTGCAGAGCCTATCACTGGATAGAGGGTGCATCTCAAACGTCTAAATTGGCTTCCTCTCCTCCTCTCCTTGTCTCCCCTTCTTATGCATTGAAGGAGACTAGACGAATAGTCTAAAAAGCAGCATAACAATGTTTACCTTATCAGGTGTTGGCCCCAAACAGAACAAATCTTCCATATGGGTGCAAAGGAATGAGAGAAGATGAGGAGAGGAAGCCAATTTAGACTATTGATACGCAGCCAGAGTTCACCAAAAGGCCACCAACTATTCCGTAGATAGAGTGTTATTAAGTCAGCTAATTCCACATCGTAAACCAACACAACACGTAAACACATGAGCCAAAACGCTATTATGATCAATGAGCACATTGATCATTTCTGGGCTTTTCTAGTAGCCCCAGCCTCATTATGAGGTATCATTCATTTGGACTCATTTTGTAATTAAACACAAGGACACCTCGGAAAATGGAATATCATTTTGTGGATGTTTATGAGTTTGGCAAAGAGGTTCAGCTGGCTTACTCTGGTTGCTAAATCTCTTTCTGCTGTGGCCAACTTTGTGGCATGTCAACAACAAAGAATTTGGCCCGAGCAGAAACAGAATGCTACCCTTTATAACTTAGCTACACTCCTAAGTCTTTAATGATCAAATTATAATCTTAAAAGTTTTCTCGACATTGAATGAGAACAGTCAGCTGTCAAGGTAAAGGAGTTTATGGCAGTGTGTGAGTTGCACAGTAAACCTGCTCCTCCTTCTATTGATCCTAATGATCCACCTGCATTAGCCTACAAACCCTATCTGTCTTTACCTGGGGACACAGTTATGACACCTGATAGGAGTTACATGACAGCGAGGTAGAGAGACTAGGAAGGAAGATAGACTGACAGAAATCGACCTACAGCGAGAGAACAGGCTGGACAGAAAGAGACACGGGAGACAGACAGACAGACAGACAGACAGACAGACAGACAGACAGACAAGACAGACAGGACAGACAGACAGCAGACAGACAGACAGACAGACAGACAGACAGACAGACAGACAGACAGACAGACAGACAGACAGACAGACAGACAGACAGACAGACAGACAGACAGACAGACAGACAGACAGACAGACAGACAGACAGACAGACAGACAGACAGACAGACAGACAGACAGACAGACAGACAGACAGACAGACAGACAGACAGACAGACAGACAGACAGACAGACAGACAGACAGACAGACAGACAGACAGACAGACAGACAGACAGACAGACAGACAGACAGACAGACAGACAGACAGACAGACAGACAGACAGACAGACAGACAGACAGACAGACAGACAGACAGACAGACAGACAGACAGACAGACGACAGACAGACAGACAGACAGACAGACAGACAGACAGACAGACAGACAGACAGACAGACAGACAGACAGACAGACAGACAGACAGACAGACAGACAGACAGACAGACAGACAGACAGACAGACAGACAGACAGACAGACAGACAGACAGACAGACAGACAGACAGACAGACAGACAGACAGACAGACAGACAGACAGACAGACAGACAGACAGACAGACAGACAGACAGACAGACAGACAGACAGACAGACAGACAGACAGACAGACAGACAGACAGACAGACAGACAGACAGACAGACAGACAGACAGACAGACAGACAGACAGACAGACAGACAGACAGACAGACAGACAGACAGACAGACAGACAGACAGACAGACAGACAGACAGACAGACAGACAGACAGACAGACAGACAGACAGACAGACAAGACAGACAGACAGACAGACAGACAGACAGACAGACAGACAGACAGACAGACAGACAGACAGACAGACAGACAGACAGACAGACAGACAGACAGACAGACAGACAGACAGACAGACAGACAGACAGACAGACAGACAGACAGACAGACAGACAGACAGACAGACAGACAGACAGACAGACAGACAGACAGACAGACAGACAGACAGACAGACAGACAGAAGGAGGTATATAGATGCAAAGGGAGGAAGAGAGAGACCGAGAGGAAGAGAGCGATAGAACAAGACAGTGAGAGAGAGAGAGAGAGAGAGAGAGAGAGAGAGAGAGAGAGAGACACACAGAGAGAGCGAGAGAGAAGTAAGTCTGAATCCTAGACTACAGACAACCAGTGAGGGGACCAGGAGGTGTAACAAAGGAGAGAGTTGTACCCCGTCTACAGAGGTCTGATTCGCAGGCTGGGTCACCCTCTACGGATGAGCCTGGAAGTCAGTGGGGAACCAGATAGGCCGGCGGTGCAGGATATGTCAGTGCACAATGGAGGCCCACAGAGACAGACTCCAGAGTGTGTGTCCCTCCCCAAGGTGTTGTCTCACTCCATTGAGCGGATCCTGAGGAGAGCACAGTGTCTGGATGGGGAGGAGAGGGGGGGCGGCGGAGAGGAGGAGAGAGGGAGCATGGCGGGAGAGACGGGGGCTGTGTGTGTGAAGACCACCGCTGAGCAAGAGCCTAAAGTCAAAAGATGCCCAGGTGTGTTTAGTCTGTGGTTCCAAAGGCTCAGTTTGTCGGAGCACGCTGTGGATTTGATGAACTGTATGCTGCGGTTTTCATCAAAGTATCTGCTAAATGACCTTATTAGTAGCAGGAGAAAACTTCAATATCCAAAATACAAGGGGGGGAACTAATTTCAATGAAGCAAGATCAATAGATAGATATATTCAATAGTGTAGATTGTGTTTCTTGTGCTACATCCTTCTAAACTGTAGAGTGTGGAAACAGAGTAAGTAAATGGCATTGTGACAGTATTGCATGAGGAACGAGTGCTTTATATTTGATTTGAAGAAGGTTTAAGTTTGTTCTGGCTAAGTATTTCTATCCTCTCCAGTGTACTAAAGCTCAGTTACTGCAGAGGCAAGAGTCAGAGGTTGTTTTATGGTTTCGTAGCTTTTTTTTCTACTCTTTTATATGGTGCTGCTTTGATGTTGATTTTGAAAAATGTCTTGTTAGTGATTCATAAATGCTCAATGCTCCGTCTTTTCTAAAAGCCGCTTAGAGAATTGGATTACTTCAAATTCCATTCTGGAGGAACATTAAAAAAAAAACGACAATAAACAAAACAATTATGATTAGAAATACACTTGAGACACGTTAATGGGAATTACTGTATAGCTGTGGGTTGTTTTAACCTTACTTAAGGACAAAAATGTTCTGCAAATGTGTTACCGCCTGTATATTTAGTGCACAAAATAATAACTTATTTCCTGTCATAACCGTTTCTGTAACTGTCTAAGGTCTAATTGTATTTGGATAGTTACCTGTAAATACTGTAGACTTTAAGTGCCACATTTAGCTAAACGGCCAAACACATTTACAGAGTTTGCTAAATATCCGCTTTCCATTTCGAAAGCAATAAATTGTGTGTGTGTGTGTTTTGTTTGGAGTAGAGTCACGGAGCAGCAGTCGGCGGGTACGAACCACATTCACCTCGGCCCAGCTAGAGGTGCTAGAAAGGTCCTTCCAGGAGAGCCAATACCCTGACATATATTCCAGAGAACTACTGGCCTCCCAAACACAGCTGTCAGAGGCACGAGTACAGGTAAGTACACTACTGTGTGTATTTTTGTGTGTGCGCATGCATTTCTGTGTGTTTGGTTGGTTTCTTGATGGTCCTCTAACATACAGTGAGCACCATAATTCATTGGACAGTGACCCTTTTTGGGTTATTTTGGTTCTGTACTCTAGCACTTTGAGTTTGAAAGGATACAATGACAATGAGGGTGATGTGCAGACTGTCAGCTTAAATTTGAGGGTATTTTCATACATATCGGATGAACAATTTCGAAATTATAGAAGCTTTTGTACATAGTCCCCCCCCCCATTTTCGGGCATCAAAAAACATTGGACAGTTTAACATAATGTAGAATAAAGTAATCATTGTTAATATTTGGTCACATATCCTCTGCATGCAATGACTGCTTGAAGTCTGCGATGCATCGACATCACCAGACGCTGGGTATCTTCCCTGGTGATGCTCTGCCAGGCCTGTACTGCAGCCATCTTCAGTTCCTGCTTGTTTCGGAGACTTATTGCTTCAGTCTCCTCTTCAGCATGTAAAATGCATGTTCAATTGGATTCAGATCTGGCGATTGACTCGGCCAGTCAAGGATTTTCCACTTTCTGGCCATCAAAAACCCCTTCGTCGCTCTAGAAGTATGTTTAGGCCCATTGTCGTGTTGCATGATGAAGTGCAGTCCAATGAGTTTGGAGGCATTTGGTTTTATCTGAGCGGAAAAAAATATATCTGTCGACTTCAGAATTCAGTGTTCTACTTCTGTCTGCAGTCACATCATCGATGAAGACTAGTGAGCCTGTTCCACTGGCAGCCATACAGGCCCAAGCCATAACACCCCCTCTACCATGTTTTACGGATGAGGTGGTATGCTTTGGATCATGGGCATGTCTTTTTCTTCTCCACACTTTCCTCTTTCCATTACTCTGGTACATGTTAATCTTTGTCTCATCTGTCTACAATACTTTTTCCCCCAGAACTCTTGGGGCTCTTTTAGGTGCTTTTTAGCAAACTATAATCTCGCCTTTCTGTTCTTCAGGCTCATCAGTGGTTTTTAATCTTGTAGTGTATCCTCTGTAGTCCTGCTGGTGTAGTCTTCTACTTATGATAGACTTTGACACATCTACACCTGTATCCAGGAGAGTGTTTTTAATCTGTTGGGCTGTTGTTAGGGGGGTTTTCTTCACCATAGAGAGTATTCTCCAGTCATCCAATACAGTGGTCTTTCTCAGTCTACCGGGTCTTTTGACATAATTGAGTTCACCAGTTGTTTTTTTCTTGTTAATGATGAACCAAACTGTTGACTTGGGCATGCCGAGGCATTTTGCAATGTTCCTGATTGATTGATTTTCATTTCCAAGCCTTATGACGGCCAGCTTAATTTGCATCGACACTGCTGTCTTCCTCATGTTGTCACACCCCAACAACAACCTTCAAAGGCAATAGCAAAGTCTAGAATCAATACTATTCATCAACAGCTCTCCTGCACTCACTAACGACACAAATGAATACACCTGCCTAACGACACACATCTGTGAAGCCAACTCAACAAATACTTGTAGTACCTTAAAATGGGTGGACCATGTACAAAAGGTGCTGTCATTTCTAAACGGTTCTTCCGATATGTATGAAAATACCCTCAAATTAAAGCTGACAGTCTGCACTTCACCCCTAGAGTACAGAACCAAAATAACAAAAAATGGTCACTGTCCAATGAATTATGGTGCTCACTGTATCTGCTGTGTGTTGTCATCCTGACCCAGATATGGTTCCAGAACCGCCGGGCCAAGTGGAGGAAGACTGGAGCTCTGGGAGAGAGCAGAGGATTGGACAAACTCTTAGACATCAACCAACAGCCTGAGAGGATAGTGCCGCTTCCTCCCCTGATTGGATCCCTCCAAACCAGGCCACACCCACTACGGCACAAGTTCTTAATCTCCAGGCCACCCTACCATCCCATTGGTGTTTACCAGAACTTCCTGCCCAAGCTCCACCCAGCCCTGGTACCCTACTCTGAGCCCTACCTGCTTCCCCTCCCAGCCCAGTCCTAGTTGACCCCAATGACACACACCATACCTGGACACACACTCAGCTGACGACGAACACACCGGATGTCTTGTATGTCCAATAAGTCTGTCCCTGTACATATGTGTTTTCTGCACTTGAAACAATTCTACTCATACAAGTATCAGAAGTATCAGAAATAAAGGTCTTCAGTCTGAGCAGGATTAGCTGAATCAGGTGTGTTATTGTAGGGCTGGAATGAAACACCCAGTAGAGGTCTCCAGGACCAGAGTGGGAGAGTTGGAGACACATGTCTCAGACTGATCCTGGGTTCTCTGGGATTCTTAGAAACACTCGGACTCAGTCATCATCCTCAGTGTTACGTCACTTCCAGGGTCAACCATATAGTTCCTTGGATCTGAGTAGTCCTCTCAAAGGGTAAAGTAGTTTATGTGATATGATATGATTAATAGGACAATGTTCTGGAGTCGTTGAACAATTAACATTTATGGGTGACGATTGCCAAGGAAACCATTATATATTATCATAAGGTATTTATAGTAGAAACTCAATAAATTACATATAGCCCACACATACGGTGCCAGGGTTTGAGAGAAAGAAAGATAGAGAGAGAAATAAAGAGAGGGAGAGAGAGAGAGGGAGGGGGGGTGTTATTTCAGATGATATGGGGCCTATAAAAGGGATACTGTGTTGAGATTTCAGATTATTACTCAATTGGTTTATTGCACTCTACATATATGGTACTACCTTATCTTAATTCACCTGGGGTGAATCTGAGGGCAGGGCATGTGTACAGTCATTATCTGAGACAGACACACACACACACACACACACACACACACACACACACACACACACACACACACACACACTACCAGGTGTAGAGTCATCATAAAACAATTGTGTAAGATGGTTCAATGTTTCAGTGTTGCAGACAGAAATAGAGTAGATCAGTAGATCTCTGAGAATTATGTTTTTAACTGCAAGTTCTGGAAATGTCATCCCAACTGAACACATGATCATCTACAGTGCCATGCAAACGTATTCATCCCTTCCTCTTGAAAGATGGATTGGACCAAAGCGCAGCGTGGAAAGTGTTCATGATTTTTAATACCGAACTCCGACAAAACAACAAAATACA
Source organism: Oncorhynchus kisutch (assembly GCF_002021735.2). Classification (NCBI taxonomy): domain Eukaryota; kingdom Metazoa; phylum Chordata; class Actinopteri; order Salmoniformes; family Salmonidae; genus Oncorhynchus; species Oncorhynchus kisutch. The sequence continues at coordinate 11,020,640 of NC_034182.2, read as the reverse complement.
AAACAGAACGTAAAGTTCTGCACGGCTAGACAGCAACTATGCAAAAACAAGATCCCACAATCTAAGGTGGGAAAAAGGGCTGCCTAAATATGATCCCCAGTCAGAGACAACGATAGACAGCTGCCTCTGATTGGGAACTATACACGGCCAACAAAGAAATAGAAAAACTAGAATGCACACCCAAATCACACCCGACCTAACCAAATAGAGAAATAAAAAGGCTCTCTAAGGTCAGGACGTGACACTTGGCAGTTTTCCAATTTTGTTGCATTACAACCTGTAATTTAAATTGATTTTTATTTGGATTTCATGTAATGGACATACACAGATAGTCCAAATTGGTGAAGTGAAATGAAAAAAATAACTTGTTTAAAAAAATACAAAAGATTTCAATAATGGAAAAGTGGTGCATGGATATGTATTCACCCCTTTTGCTTTGAAGCCCCTAAATAAGATCTGGTGCAACCAATTACCTTCAGCAGTCACTTAATTAGTTAAATAAAGTCCCCCTGTGTGCAATCTAAGTGTCACATAATCTGTCACATAATCTCAGTATACATACAGTGGGGCAAAAAAGTATTTAGTCAGCCACCAATTGTGCAAGTTCCCACTTAAAAAGATGAGAGAGGCCTGTAATTTTCATCATAGGTACACTTCAACTATGACAGACAAAATGAGAAAAAAAATCCAGAAAATCACATTGTAGGATTTTTAATGAATTTATTTGCAAATTATGGTGGAAAATAAGTATTTGGTCACCTACAAACAAGCAAGATTTCTGTCTCTCACAGACCTGTAACTTCTTCTTTAAGAGGCTCCTCTGTCCTCCACTCGTTACCTGTATTAATGGCACCTGTTTGAACTTGTTATCAGTATAAAAGACACCTGTCCACAACCTCAAACAGTCACACTCCAAACTCCATTATGGCCAAGACCAAAGAGCTGTCAAAGGACACCAGAAACAAAATTATAGACCTGCAACAGGCCTTGAAGACTGAATCTGCAACAGGCCTTGAAGACTGAATCTGCAATAGGCAAACAGCTTGGTTTGAAGAAATCAACTGTGGGAGCAATTATTAGGAAATGAAAGACAGACCACTGATAATCTCCCTCGATCTGGGGCTCCACGCAAGATCTCACCCCGTGGGGTGAAAATGATCACAAGAGCGGTGAGAAAACATCCCAGAACCACACGGGGGGACCTAGTGAATGACCTGCAGAGAGCTGGGACCAAAGTAACAAAGCCTACCATCAGTAACACACTACGCCGCCAGGGACTCAAATCCTGCAGTGCCAGACGTGTCCCCCTGCCTAAGCCAGTACATGTCCAGGCCCGTCTGAAGTTTGCTAGAGAGCATTTGGATGATCCAGAAGAAGATTGGGAGAATGTCATATGGTCAGATGAAACCAAAATATAACTTTTTGGTAAAAACTCAACTCGTCGTGTTTAGAGGACAAAGAATGCTGAGTTGCATCCAAAGAACACCATACCTACTGTGAAGCATGGGGGTGGAAACATCATGCTTTGGGGCTGATTTTCTGCAAAGGGACCAGGACGACTGATCCGTGTAAAGGAAAGAATGAATGGGGCCATGTATCGTGAGATTTTGAGTGAAAACCTCCTTCCATCAGCAAGGGCATTGAAGATGAAACGTGGCTGGGTCTTTCAGCATGACAATGATCCCAAACACACCGCCCGGGCAAGGAAGGAGTGGCTTCGTAAGAAGCATTTCAAGGTCCTGGAGTGGCCTAGCCAGTCTCCAGATCTCAACCCCATAGAAAATCTTTGGAGGGAGTTGAAAGTCTGTGTTGCCCAGCAACAGCCCCAAAACATCACTGCTCTAGAGGAGATCTGCATGGAGGAATGGGCCAAAATACCAGCAACAGTGTGTGAAAACCTTATGACTTACAGAAAACGTTTGACCTCTGTCATTGCCAACAAAGGGTATATAACAAAGTATTGAGATAAACTTTTGTTATTGACCAAATACTTATTTTCCACCATAATTTGCAAATAAATTCATAAAAAATCCTACAATGTGATTTTCTGGATTTTATTTCCTCATTTTGTCTGTCATAGTTGAAGTGTACCTATGATGAAAATTACAGGCCTCTCTCATCTTTTTAAGTGGGAGAACTTGCACAATTGGTGGCTGACTAAATACTTTTTTGCCCCACTGTACTCCTGTTCTGAAAGGCCCCAGAGTCTGCAACACCACTAAGCAAGAAGCACCACCAATCAAGCGGCACCCATTAAGACCAAGGAGCTCTCCAAACAGGTCAGGGACAGAGTTTTGGAGAAGTACAGATCAGGCTTGGGTTATAAAAAAATATCCGAAACTTTAAACATCCCACGGAGAACCATTAAATCCATTATTAAAAAATTGAAATAATATGGCACCACAACAAACCTTCCAAGAGAGGGCCGCCCACCAAAACTCACAGACCAGGCAAGGAGGGCATTAATCAGAGAGGCAACAAAGAGACCAAAGATAACCCTGAAGGAGCTGCAAAGCTCCACAGCGGAGATTAGTGTATCTGTCCATAGGACCACTTTAAGCCGTACACTCCACAGAGCTGGGCTTTATGGAAGAGTGGCCAGAAAAAAAGCCATTGCTTAAAGAATAAACTCAGCAAACACGTTTGGTGTTAGCCAAAAGGCATGTGGGAGACTCCCCAAACATATGGAAGAAGGTACTCTGGTCAGATTTTTGGCCATCAAGAAAAATGCTACGTCTGGCGCAAACCCAACACCTCTCAACCCCCCGAGAACACCATCCCCACAGTGAAGCATGGTGGTGGCAAAAATCCCAGTGGCTAGATGTGCTAAATTTATAGAGACATACCCCAAGATACTTGCAGCTGTAATTGCTGCCAAAGGTGGCTCTGCAAAGTATTGACTTTGGGGGGTGAATAGTTATGCACACTCAAGTAAAAAATGTTTGGTCTTATTTCTTGTTTGTTTCACAATGAAAAATATTTTGCATCATCTAAGTGGTAGGCATGTTGTGTAAATCAAATGATACTAACCCCCCCCAAAAAAATATATTTAAATTCCAGGTTGTAAGGCAACAAAATATGAAAAACGAAAAACGAAAAATGTCAAGGGGGTGAATACTTTCGCAAGCCAGTGTAAAAGTCAACTCCAAAGTCAACTCAACTCCATTCCTAGGGAAATAACTGGTCAATGGCTTGATGATTCGTTTAATTGAATTGAATTGGGTGTGTAAGAGTCAATGAATGGGCTGGAGTAAACACATGCAGCCCTGTGCTGTGAGGCCTCAGGGCTGGTGTTGAGGAAATCGATTCAAATATTTCAGTGAGGTGGTTTGTTCCATCCTTCACCTGAACAGGTTAGAAAAATCTGTAGCCTATTTACGATGGCGCTCTTGCCTTGACTCAACAACACTTCTTCCCTCTGTTGAACTTTTGACCCACTCTTATCTGTATTTTCAGGCGCTTAGCATACGGGTGAACCCTGTGTTATAACAGTCTTATCAGACGAGCTAAGATGTGTCCCCATCCACAGGCTAACGTTAGAACACACACACACCAGTTTGGCCAAAGGCTGGCAGATTTGTGTGGGTGTTATTGAATTTTCCAAGAATTTGTTTGGTGTGTTTCCGAAATGCCTGAAGTGCTGAGCTTTAACCAACTTCCAAAGTTCAAAGTCATGCATTCCAAATGGAGGAACATTTCATTTTTATTTTACAGTTCTGTTTAACTGGTTTATTATGGTGTGAACAGTGGGTGGTACGCTGTATATATATATATATATATATATATATATATATATATATATATATATATATATATTAATGTATTGATTTATTTTTAAATAAATGTGCTTGTTGCTATATCACTTCATTTTCAAATGTATATCAGGAAACAATAAAAATAGCTAATGGACTGAAGTAGGCTACTGAAAGCTGATAAATTCAAACTCGTATTTTAAAATAAATTGGACATATATTTTGATGAGCTTGGCATGGGTGTCCTCTTGTGGTTCAATAAGGGTGTCACAGCTGTGAGACCGTATTGCTGGGTTCCTGGTTTGAACAGGTGGTGGTGCTGTAGGACTTAGAATAAGCTACTGTGGAGATGCTATCTCCACTTTCGTTTCCTCTCCTGGCTCAAACATGATATTGTTTCCTGTCATCTTTCTCACTATGATTTGTATTAGAGGCCTATCTGGAGCAACTTATAAATGAGCATCATAGGGGCATTGCAGTTGACACGTCAGGATCTGGGCTAAAATATACCAGGGATCCCAATAGGGACCATATACAGTGTCTTCGGAAAGTATTCAGACCCCCTTGACATTTTAATTTAAAAATGTTTTCCTCCTCCTCAATCTACACACAATACCCCATAATGATAAACAGGTTAATGAATGTTTTGCCCAAAAATATAAATAAAAAAATGAAATATCACATTTACATAAGTATTCAGACCCTTTACTCAGTACTTTGTTGAAGCACCTTTGGCAGCGATTACTACAGCCTTGAGTCTTCTTGGGTATGACGCTACAAGGTTGGCACATCTGTATTTGGGGAGTTTCTCCCGTTCTTCTCTGAAGATCCTCTCAAGCGCTATCAGGTTGGATGGGGAGTGTTGCTGCACAGCTATTTTCAGGTCTATCCAGGGATATTCGATCAGGTTCAAGTCCAGGCTCTGGCTGGGCCACTCAAGGACATTAACAGACTTGTCCAGAAGCAACTCCTGCATTGTCTTGGCTGTGTGATTAGGGTCGCTGTCCTGTTGGAAGGTGAATCTTGTCCCCAGTCTGAGGTCCTGAGCTCTCTGGAGCAGGTTTCCATCAAGGATCTCTCTGTACTTTGCTCTGTTAATCTTTCCCTCGAACCTGACTAGTCTCACAGGCCCTGCCGCTGAAAAATATCCCCACAGCATGATGCTGCCACCACCATGCCTCACTGTAGGGATGGTGTCATGTTTCCTCCAGATGTGACACTTGGCATTCACGCCAAAGAGTTTAAACTTGGTTTCATCAGAATCTTGTTTCTCATGGTCAGAGATTTTTTAGGTGCCTTTTGGCAAACTCCAAGCGGACTGTCATGTGCCTTTTAGTGAGGAGTGGCTTCCGTCTGGCCGCTCTACCATAAAGGCCTGATTGGAGTGCTCCAATCAAGTTGTAGAAACATTTGAAGGATGATCAATGGAAACAGGATGCACCCGAGCTCAATGTTGAGTGTCATAGCAAAGGGTCTGAATACTTTTGTAAATACGTTTTTTATTTTTAAATACATTTGCAAACACTTCTAAAAACATGTTTTTGCTTTGTCATGGGGGTACTGTGTGTAGATTGCTGATGAATTGTTTTGTTTAATCAATTTGAGTTTAATGCTGTAACATAACAAACTGTGGGAAAAGTAAAGGGGTCTGAATACTTTCCGAAGGCACTGTATAGGGACTATATATGGGGACATATCAGGGGTCCTTGGGTGGAAAGGATTGGAAACCCCTGGTGGAGAGGGATGGAATAAAACAAATGATCAGGCATATAGCTTTCCTGACACGTTAGTTTATTAATAACCGTGATCACCAACGGTGAGCAACAGATGTCATCACCAACATAAACATGGTCCTCCTTGTCTGTGGACCGGCCCAGCGTGACGAGCAGTATTCATACGGTACAGCAGAGGGAGAGATGTGCGGGTGAACGGTCGACGTCACAGCCACAGGCAGCAGAAGGATGGGCGAGAGTTGTGTGTACCTTGCCGCTGCTTCATGGCAATAGAGAGAGATGGCGTCCGCATCCCGATGAATAAGCAACAAAAGAAGAGGAAACGGGATGATGCTGGACCCTACTACGCCTAGAGGGGAAACCGTTCAATTCAACACATCAGCTATGGAGGGATTCATCTCTCTTTCACAATCATTTCGCTCCGGGGATGTTAACGCCCTTTTCATGCGTTTTTAAACTCCTCGTCTGATTCCTTCCAACGGGGGTGTGGGGATTGTTGTCCGGTAGGCTACATCTGTTTTCTTCCTCCGCTTCTCTGCCCATCCGACGCAGGGGCGAGGAGAAGAGGAGAGAAGGGGAAGAGAGGGAGAGCGATGGCTGCTGGAGGAGGATGCGGGGAGACGGTGGAACATTGCCGGGCAGAGGTGGAGCGTTTGACCCGTGAGCTGGCGGAGGCGAACCGGGAGAAGATCCGGGCTGCGGAGTGCGGTCTGGTGGTTCTGGAGGAGAACCAGACCCTGAAGCAGCAATATTCGGATCTAGAGGCCGAGCAAGAGGCGCTCCGACAGGAGCTGGAGCAGCTACAAGAGGTATCAACCACTTAAAACACGCTATTAAATAACACCCTAAGTTAACCATAAACATTGGCCTATGTGATATAAGTTCAGTGCTTCCTGGAAATGTATTCGTTAACATGCATTTATTAGTTAGCCTCCAAATCCAACTTCCTTCTGCCCCCCCAGGCGGGTAGGCTACATCCCTTCCAAGGAATGCGTGATGTCAGCAAGATTAGGGCAGCCCCCCCCCCCCCTCCCCCGCCTCACCCACAGAAGTTGGCACCAGTCAGACACCACACAGCGGGTCTGAGTCTGTCAGAGATACACAGGCCTCAGCAGAGAACTAGGAGGGGACGGAGAGGTCTTTGTTGTCCGAGCAGGGAGTAGCGTAGTAACTTGATGCTATGCGCAAGTCTGACGCGCAGGTATGGGCTTTCCAAGGTGTGCTAATGATGCGCATTTTGGTGCAATGGAATATCATAAGTTTGCTGTGCTAGGCTACTTTGTGTGTGTAGATGGATGTAAACCATGGTTGTTATTATGTGTCAAACAGCTTTTGCATGCCTATTTTAACAGATTTTTAAAGAGATACTGAATTCTGCAATACACTTGAACGCCTATGGGGGGGAAGTGTTATCTGTCTATTCAAAAAGTAGGTCTGTGGAACATTGTGTAAATTATACAGTACTTAGTACCACCGTAGTACACAATTCCCTATCTGGCAGACTCACTAAGTGCTAAGTGGCACACCCACATCTGGGATATTCATGTCCTACTCTAAGAGTCACACCTCTAAAATAATTGGAGGAGGACAGTGCTCTCTTTCTCTCTCTCTCTCTCTCTCTCTCTCTCTCTCTCTCTCTCTCAGTGCTCTCTCTCTCTCTCTCTCTTTCTCTCTCTCTCTCTCTCTCTCTCTCTCTCTCTCTCTCTCTCTCTCTCTCTCTCTCTCTCTCTCTCTCTCTCTCTCAGTGCTCTCTCTCTATCTCTCTCTCTCTCTCTCAGTGCTCTCTCTCTCTCTCTCTCTCTCAGTGCTCTCTCTCTCTCTCTCTCTCTCTCTCTCTCTCGCTCTCTCTCTCTCTCACTCTCTCTCTCTCTCTCTCTCTCTCTCTCTCTCTCTCGCTCTCTCTCTCGCTCTCTCTCTCTCTCGCTCTCTCTCTCTCTCTCTCTCTCTCTCTCTCTCTCTCTCTCTCTCTCTCTCTCTCTCTCTCTCTCGCTCTCGCTCTCTCTCTCTCTCTCTCTCTCGCTCTCTCTCTCTCTCTCTCTCTCTCTCTCTCTCTCTCTCTCAGTGCTCTCTCAGTGCTCTCTCTCTCTCTCTCGCTCTCGCTCTCTCTCTCGCTCTCTCTCTCTGTCTCTCTCTCTCTCTCTCTCTCTCTCTCTGTCTCTCTCTCTCTCTCTCTCTCTCTCTCTCTCAATAATCAATTCATGCTAATTAGCTACACTGTGCCACTGTTTTTTTACAAATACTCTGTCGATCTGCAACAAACAGTGCTTTCTCTGCCATATGGAACCCTATGGCAGTATTCATTCACTGGTTTGTTAGCTATAATACAGACGGGTGTGTCTGTAGGCAGCTGAGGATGCATTTACAGTAACTGAAGGTCAGTGTGTGTGTGTGTGTGTGTGTGTGTCGATTTTGGCATACATTCTGGAGTTCTATTAGATTGGTTTGGACGTGGTGTAGGCAGCCAACAATGAAGGCATGCCTGTGACTTGTCCTGTCCACTCTGGATATGTCATATGCATGGCAACAATAACGCCACACAGTGAGGCCATTTTAAGACATCTCAGGTCAGTTTAAACCATGTGTATTTAGATGTCAATCAGCTCAGCATTTGCTGTAGTACCCCGACTTCCACTCTCTCTATCTCCCCCTCTCTTTCCCCCCACCTCATTCTGTTTTCTGTGATACTGTGAAGGACATCACACTGCTTGCTGAAAAGCTATATATTCACTGGTGCAAGTGGAACACATCCCCATTTGCGACACCACCCCCAGTTCTCTCTCTATTTCTCTCTGTCCCCCTTCTGCTCCTCTCCACCCTCTCCTCCTCTCTCCCCCTCTCCTCTCCTCCTCTCTCCCCCTCTCCTCTCCACCCTCTCCCGCTCTCCTCTCCACCCTCTCCCCCTCTCCTCCTCTCTCCCCCTCTCCTCTCCACCCTCTCCCCCTCTCCTCTCCTCCTCTCTCCCCCACTGCTCTCCACCCTCTCCTCACCACCCTCTTCCCCTCTCCTCCTCTCTCCCCGCTCCTCTCCACCCTCTCCTCTCCACCCTCTACTCTCCCCCCTCTCCCCCTCTCCTCTCCACCCTCTCCTCTCCACCCTCTCCCCCTCTCCTCCTCTCTCCCCCGCTCCTTTCCACCCTCTCCTCTCCTCCTCTCTCCCCCTCTCCTCTCCTCCTCTCTCCCCCTTGGCCATGGCCACTGATCCTTAGAGAAAGTCTTCATCTTGTCTAGGTTTCCATCAGTCAGCTCAATACCTAATTTCATCTCAATGAACTCCTATTGATCACCAGGTTTCTCAGGCATACCGCTGCTACTGGGGAAAGGGCTAAACTGATCGCAGAATGATCTATCTAGATTGGACCATTTGTTGACAGTTATCTCACGTCGCTGTAATAAGAGGTTTTCCTTACCACTTTGAGAATAGGTAGATGTCCTACCTTTACTAGTCCTGTGGGTAGTAGTCTTCCACACGGTGGTCTGGTCCAGTTGGGAAAAGCTCATCATAGCTGAAGTAACTGAATGAACTGTCACTTCGTAAACTGAAGCTTGCTGGAAACAGTCCACCGTGACCACCGTGTTCCCTCTCTGAGCTTTACTGGAAACAGTCCACCATGACCATCGTGTTCCCTCTCTGAGCTTTACTGGAAACAGTCCACCTTGACCACCGTGTTCCCTCTCTGAGCTTTACTGGAAACAGTCCACCATGACCACTGTGTTCCCTCTCTGAGCTTTACTGGAAACAGTCCACCGTGACCACCGTGTTCCCTCTCTGAGCTTTACTGGAAACAGTCCACCATGACCACCGTGTTCCCTCTCTGAGCTTTACTGGAAACAGTCCACCATGACCACCGTGTTCCCTCTCTGAGCTTTACTGGAAACAGTCCACCATGACCACCGTGTTCCCTCTCTGAGCTTTACTGGAAACAGTCCACCATGACCACCGTGTTCCCTCTCTGAGCTTTACTGGAAACAGTCCACCGTGACCACCGTGTTCCCTCTCTGAGCTTTACTGGAAACAATCCACCGTGACCACCGTGTTCCCTCTCTGAGCTTTACTGGAAACAGTCCACCATGACTTTACTGGATGAAAGGACCAAAGAGAGACTCTGGTATAAATGATTCATCATAGCATGCTTTGCTTTCATCGTGGTAGTGTTGTGCTAGACTGTCAGTGTTATTTCACGGGAATGTACAAGCCTGATTGGTAATTATCAACTCAATTACCTCACAAGGTCTTCTCAGTGTACAGGTAGCATGAGTCAGTGTATCTAAGCACTATTGGGTCTGCAAACCTTTCATCACGAATTGCTATCAGCAGGTTTGATGAAAGGATGCTCATGACAAAGCAAAGGAAAAAGATCACTTTTGGTAGTGGTTGTGGTACATAATGAGTCACAGATTGATTTGTTAATCAATGGAATGGACATTTCTAATTACAAAGGTTCAATTGATAAAATTACCATATGTAATAACACATTTGTGATGTATAATTTCTTTCTTCAAGAGAATGTCCAGGTGCCAAGTGGTTATGTTAGATATTTCCCTTAGCCAAAATGAAGCCTGCATTTAAACCACCATTTTCTAATTCAGACATTAACCTACAATGACATAGTCTGTCTTCTGCTCTTCGTATTCTAAAACATTAGGTAATTGAGTCCTGGTATAATGTAATCTAATAGCCATTGGTTAACAGCAGGATATGACCCAGAAGGACCAGCCTTGGCAATAAAGATCTACTGACTACTTGATGTTAATCAGCTTGCTCCACAGTAGCCCATTAGATTGGTTTTGAAGGGAGGTATATTTAGGCTCCACTCATGTTATTTATTTGCTTTGGGAACATAACGTACACTGGATCCATCCAGGAATTGGTGCATTCATTTGATCATTGGAAGTGGGTTTGAAAGAGTAGGTTATAGTACTATGTAATACAGTGAGCTCCAAAAGTATTGGGACAGTGACAATTCTTTTGTTTTGGATCTGTACTCCAGCGCTTTGAAATGATACAATTACTATGAGGTTAAAGTGTAGACTGTCAGCTTTCATTTGAGATTATTTTGTTTTTCAGCAGAAATGAATGGGAAATTATGTTTTGTGTCATGTTGGAGTCACTTTTATTGTAAATAAGAATCATTCATGTGGATGCTACCCAGTGGTGACCCATTATTCAGGGCAGAGCTGGGCTAGCCAGCAGAAAATACAGAGTGTTGCGCCTGATTGGCTCAGTTTTCTGTCATGATTGGCTCAGTTTTCTGTCACCCATGGGACATTACGTCATCCCCGATTCAAGGTTAGCGCTCGAAAAATGTTACCCCTTGGGTTCTGCCATAGAGTTAATATTAGAAGTGCCCGTCCAAGAAGGCTCAAGGTCATTGGTTACAGATAGAATGACATCATATCACATTATATCTAGAGTAGCTTTGATTGGACTGATCATGTCAACATCATACTGCCAAAGTCTTAGCAAGCAGTCATCACCATGAATCAAGTGACAATCAAATCTTTTTCAGTCCTCGTCATATGAAGAGAAATTAGAGATAAAACGTCTCGGTGCTGATCGGCCATTGGACATAAACATTACACAACAAGTTGGAAATCGCAAATTCAACAATGAGGGGTTTGGGAAGGAATCAGTGGCTAACTGTGAGTTCAAGACAACTGGGAACTTGGGAAAACAACGAGCTACGGCTGGGATAATACGTTTTGAACAGTCATTCAACTCGGAATTGTAAGTTCAGCATCTTTCTCTTTGATGACAACATTTGCCCAATGAAGGACCGCCTCGCCACTTTCCTGTTCAATCAAAATCAAATCAAATGTATTTGTCACATACACATGGTTAGCAGATGTTAATGCGAGTGTAGCGAAATGCTTGTGCTTCTAGTTCCGACAATGCAGTAATAACCAACGAGTAATCTAACCTAACAATTCCAAAACTAATACCTTATACACACAAGTATAAAGGGATAAAGAATATGTACATAAAGATGTGAATGAGTGATGGTACAGAACGGCATAGGCAAGATGCAGTAGATGGTATCGAGTACAGTATATACATATGAGATAAGTGATGTAGGGTATGTAAAAAAAAGTGTCATAGATAAAGTGGCTAGTGATACATGTATTACATAAATATGCAGTAGATGATATAGAGTACAGTATATACATATACATATGAGATGAATAATGTAGGATATGTAAAGGATATTAAGTAGCATTGTTTAAAGTGGCTAGTGATATATTTTACATCATTTCCCATCAATTCCCATTATTAAAGTGGCTGAAGTTGAGTCACTAACTCCATGTTAGTGGTGGCTGTTTAACAGTCTGATGGCCTTGAGATAGAAGCTGTTTTTCAGTCTCTCGGTCCCTGCTTTGATGCACCTGTACTGACGTCGCCTTCTGGATGATAGCGGGGTGAACAGGCAGTAGCTCGGGTGGTTGTTGTCATTGATGATCTTTTTGGCCTTCCTGTGACATCGGGTGGTCACAACGTGAGTCCAAAAATGTGTTGCGCTGCTTCATACATTTTATAGGATGCCAGAGAGATATGTATACTGTAGCTAAAGTAATACTAATTGTATGCTGTGTAGTATGCTGTTAGTAGCCCATGTACCTCACCTTAATAATTTGGTTTATTTTCACCAACGCGGTATTGTAAACACATCGTTCGTGGCCGGTGTCTGCTTGTTTGCCTATAACCTGTTTTTAGAGAAATGTAATCATTGAATATTGTAAGAGCTTTCATTGTCTGTTTTATATGTTAGAACGGCCCAGGTTCTGAATTCTGTCGCTGTACATTTCAAAAGTGCCGAACAAATAGTTATATTGACTACGTCCGTCGTCTCTCGCTCATTAATGTCTTAATCGAAATTACGGATTGCCTCTTATCCGCTTGTCGTCTCCTTATGCCATAGTTGGTACATCTCAATTGTCGGTAGAAACCACATTTGTTTAAGCAAGTCAGCCATGTTAAGCAAGTCAGCCATCAGCCGTGTTTTTTTTTTTAAGCAGTAAACGAGGCTGAATGAACTGTAGCAGTGGTAAGGTGTTGGGACTGCTGTTGGGACTCTGCTGTTGGGACAGCTTTATGTGGGCCCTAACAGTTTGTGGGAACCGTTTGTCACCGTTATAGTGCAGTTCGTGTATTGTTTAGTGTTGTGTTGTTGCTTTGCTGGCAGGCATCCCACATTCCTTTTTGTTTGCCCCACCAATATTTACATGCTAAAATAGCCACTGATGCTACCATGATTACAGACAGTCCTGAATTAATCGTGAATAATGATGAGTGAGAAAGTTACAGACGCACAAATGTCATACCCCCAAGACATGCGAATCTCTCACCATTACAATAACAGGGGAGGTTAGCATTTTTGTGGGGATATGCTTATAACTTTCTCGCTCATCATTATTCATGATTCATTCAGGACTATCTGTAGTCATGGTAACATCCACATGAATGTAGAAGTGTTTAGAAACATTTTCTACAGTATAAGTGACTCCAAGATGACAAAATACATTATTTACCATTGATTTCTATTGGGCACAAAATAATCTGAAACACAACCAAAACAAACAGCAAATGCATCCAACAAATGTGTAGAGTCACAAGCCTGATATAGTCCTTGACTGCTAGGAATATGGGACCAAATACTTAACTTTTTACTACTTTAATACACATTTAAGTGAATTTGTCCCAGTCTGCACTTGTATAACTTCAAATCCAAAGTGCTGGAGTACAGAGCCAAAATAACTTCAAATGTTTCACTGTCCCAACACTTTTGGAGCTTCCTGTATATGTACTGTGCTGTATGTTTACAGAGCTACTTCATTGGGCAAATGCAATCTCAAATGGAGAGGGAGAGAGTATAGGCCAGGGAGGGAGGGAGGGAGCGAGAGAGAGAGAGAGATAAGTGTTTAAGGAATATCAGTAACTGTTTAAGAGTCCTTGAAGTGAGCATTTTCCATTTCCTGTGTAAAGTGCACCAGTGTCTGGGAGGAGCTGGGTGGAGTAATAACAAGCTATCTACAATTGACAGGTCAATCTACACCTCTCTGCTATACATTCCTTTATCTAAGCCTGTAAAGCCTCCCTCACTCTATAGCTATACATTTCACACGTATTACATCATGCTACATACACACACCTGTATCTAAATCTACCCCATATTCCTCTCTGCTATACCTATTACACACACACGCGCCTTTGTGGCCCTAACCGACTTAGAGTACTGCTGTGTTATCGACTATATTCTCACCACTCAACATTTTCCTAAATCCATCTGTCTCGCCATCCTATAACATGGTCCAATAGTCTTTATATTGTTTAATAAACCCTAGGCTATCAGTGATAGTGTAATGAGCTTATTGGAGTGCATTGTCTCTCTACTTCATTGTCTCTCTCTTCTTGCATAAAAAAAAAAAACTTCAGCGAGCAGGTCTTTCTAATCGACCTGGCCGGGGTATCCTGGAAGGATATTGACCTCATCCCGTCAGTAGAGGATGCCTGGTTGCTCTTCAAAAGTGCTTTCCTCTCCATCTTAAATAAGCATGCCCCGTTCAAAATATGTAGAACTAAGAACAAATATAGCCCTTGGTTCACCCCAGACTTGACTGCCCTTGACCAGCACAAAAACATTGTGGCATTCTGCATTAGCATCGAATAGCCCCTGCGATATGCAACTTTTCAGGAAAGTCAGGAGCCAATATACTCAGTCAGTTAGGAAAGCTAAGGCTAGCTTTTTCAAACAGAAATTTGATTCCTGTAGCACTAATTCCCAAAAGTTTTACCCCTACCCCGGCCAACATCTCAGCACCCCCTGCAGCAAACTCTGGCAATCACTATGGGGGTGCCACAGGGTTCAATTCTCGGGACAACTCTTTTCTCTGTATATATCAATGATGTCGCTCTTGCTGCTGCTGATTCTCTGATCCACCTCTACACAGACTACACCATTCTGTATACATCTGCCCCTTCATTGGAGACTGTGCGAACAAACCTCCAAACGAGCTTCAACGCCATACAACACTCCTTCCGTGGCCTCCAACTGCTTTTAAATGCTAGTAAAACTAAGTGCATGCTCTTCAACCAATCGCTGCCTGCACCCTCCTGCCCGACTAGCATCACTACTCTGGACAGTTCTGACTTAGAATATGTGGACAACTACAAATACCTAGGTGTCTGGTTAGACTGTAAACTCTCCTTCCAGACTCACATTAAGCATCTCCAATCCAAAATTCATTCATGCTGCCAAACATACCCTGGTAAAACTGACTATCCTTCCGATCCTTGACTTCGACAATGTCATTCACAAAATATCCCCCAACACTCTACTCAGCAAACTGGATGTAGTCTATCACAGTGCCATCCATTTTGTCACCAAAGCCCCTTATACCACCCACCACTGCGACCTGTATGCTTTCATTGGCTGGCCCTCACTACATATCCGTAGCCAATCCCACTGGTTCCAGGTCATCTATAAGTCTTTGCTAGGTAAAGCCCCGCCTTATCTCAGCTCACTGGTCACCATAGCAACACCCACCCATAGCACGCGCTCCAGCAGGTATATTGCACTGGTCATCCTCAAAGCCAACACTTCCTTTGGCCACCTTTCCTTCCAGTTCTCTGCTGCTAATGACTGAAACAAATTGCAAAAATCTCTGAAGCTGGAGTCTTATATCTCCCTCTCTAACTTTAAGCAGCAGGTGTCAGAGCAGCTTACCGATCACTGTACCGTGCTTCTACACCTGCATTGCTTGCTGTTTGGGGTTTTAGGCTGGGTTTCTGTACAGCACTTTGAGATATCAGCTGATGTACGAAGGGCTATATAAATAAATTTGATTTGATTTGATTTGACTGTACCTGTACACAGCCAATCTGTAAATAGCACACCCAACTACCTCACCCCCATATTATTACTTACCTTCTTGCTCTTTTGCACCCCAGTATCTCTACTTGCACATCATCATCTGCACATCCATCACTCCAGTATTAATGCTAAATTGTAATTATTTTGCCTCTATGGCCTATTTATTGCCTTACCCCCTACTCTTCTACATTTGCACACATTTTACAGAGATTTTTCTATTTTTCTTTTCTATTGTGTTATTGACTGTACGTTTGTTGATGTGTAACTCTGAGTTGTTGTTTTTTGTTGCACTGCTTTATCTTGGCCAGGTCGCAGTTGTAAATGAGAACTTGTTCTCAACTGGCCTACCTGGTTAAATAAAGGTGAAATAAATAAAAAATAACTGAATGATTAATGTGTGACCCTTGTGACGGGCGTTTAAAATGGGAAAGGTTTTATAGTCACATGTTGGAAGCAAGGGCTGTTAAAGGGGAAGTAGGGGGAAAGATTTGTGTTTGATTGAAAAAAAATATGAAAAATTCAGCGTGCATTAGCACTGCTGTCAGGCTAAAAGCAGAAGCGCCCAACCTAACCCTCAACTCCCACGATGTCATACACAAACAACCAATGGGATGTATCCTTCTCCAGCTTGACAACTCTATTATGAGCTGTATATAATCAAGTCGTCCCTAGACGCTGATCCCAGGTCAGTTTATGTTCTAAGGCCTAATGGTTCATTTTAGAATGTGTGGGATGGTAGGCTGATCCTAGATCAGTGTCCGAGAGCCACTGACACCTGGACCTTACCTTGACAGGAAGCAAATGGATCCATGTCTGCATGTCTATTAATAAGGCATTCGTGTGAGTTATGGTATAGCTACTGACGGTCTATCATTGACTCTCAGAGCAAGGAGAATGGCTTAGATCTATTAGGAAATACCATTAGCCACACTTGGGCACCCAAATACATTATGTCTTTCCCACTGTGGGCTATAGTGTAGTTGGCTGGGAATCTATCCCTCATCTGATCATGCTGCTATTGTGCAGAATGATCTGAAATACTAAAGTAAGTACTTCTTCACACTTACTGTAGTGTGTCAGTGAATCTTTTCAGTTCATTGTGGATTCACTGTGGGCAAAAAAAAAGAAGTGAGGCCTACTTTGACTGAATGGCTAAAGTCTCACAGACCTTTCAAACCCCAGAGTGGATGAAATCCCTTAACAGTAGGCTAACTGTTTTCTTCAACAGCTACTGTAGCTGGGTTTTATCCAAATGGCACCCTATTCCCTACATAGTGCACTACTTTTGACCAATCAATCAATCAATCAAATGTATTTATAAAGCCTTTTTTACATCAGCCGATGTCACAAAGTGCTGTACAGAAACCCAGCCTAAAACCCCAAACAGCAAGCAATGCAGATGTAGAAGCACGGTGGCTAGGAAAAACTCCCTAGAAAGGCAGGAACCTAGAAAGAACCTGAGAGAGGAACCAGAATCTGAGGGTGGCCAGTCCTCTTCTGGCTGTGCCGGGTGGAGATTATAACATGGCCATTTAAGGCCAGATTGTTCTTCAAAATGTTCAAAGGTTCATAGATGACCGGCAGGGTCAAATAATAATCACAGTGGTTGTAGAGGGTGCAACAGGTCAGTACCTCAGGAGTAAATGTCAGTTGGCTTTTCATAGCCGAGCATTCAGAGGTCGAGACAGCAGGTGCGATAGAGAGAGAGAGCCAGAGTGTCGAATACAGCAGGTCCGGGACAAGGTGCACGTCCGGTGAACAGATCAGGGTTCCCTAGCCGCAGGCAGAACAGTTGAAACTGGAGCAGCAGCATGACCAGTTGGTCTAAGGACAGCCAGGAGTCATCAGGCCAAGTAGTCCTGAGGCATGGTCCTAGGGCTCAGGTCCTCCAGGAGGGGAGGAAGAGAGAATTAGAGGGAGCATACTTAAATTCACACAGGACACCAGATAAGACAGGAGAATTACACCTGATATAACAGACTGACCCTAGCCCCCCGGCACATAGACTATTGCAGCATAGATACTGGAGACTGAGACAGGGGGGGTCGGGGGACACTGTGGCCCTTGTGGCCCTTGTTGACCCTGTCAAATACCCCCAGACAGGGTCAACAAGGCAGGATATAACCACACCCACTTTGCCAAAGCACAGCCCACACACCACTAGAGGGACATCAACAGACCACCAACTTGCTACCCTGAGACAAGGCTGAGTATAGCCCACAAAGATCTCCTCCACCTGCACGAGCCTGAGGGGGCACAAAACCGGACAGGAAGATCGCGTCTCAACCCACTCAAGTGTCGCCCCCCCCCCCTCCTCAGCCCCCGTAATAGGGTCAAAGGCAGAGAATCCCAATGGAGGGAGGGGAGCTGGCCAGCCAGAGATAGCAAGGGCAGTTCGTCGCTCTAGTGCCTTGCCGTTCACCTTTGCACCCCAGGGCCAGACTATACTCAATCACATAGGACCTACTGAAGAGATGAGTCTTCAGTAAGGACTTAAATGTCGGGACCGTGTCTGCGTCACTCACATGGGTAGGCAGACCATTCCATAAAAATGGAGCTCTATAGGAGAAAGCACTGCTTCCAGCTGTTTGCTTAGAAATTCTAGGGACAATAAGGAGGCCTGCGTCTTGTGACCTGTAGGCATAGGACTCTTAAACAGTACGTGCAGGCATGTACGGCAGGACCAAATCGGACAGCTAGGTAGGAGCAAGCCTATGTAATGCTTCGTAGGTGAAATCAGCCAGGAGCCCTTTAGGGTGCCATTTGGGACACAGATGTCCCTGCAAATGATGGATTCTTCCTCTAGGTCACATGTTCACAGGCACTTAAGTGACGGCTGGAAAAAAATCTCTGGATGCCTGATGTCAGTCTGTATTCCCCACATAGAGCACAGGGATAGGCTGAATAATTCAACGATATGAGGCTGTGGTTCTCTCATAATTAACCCTTAGACTCCTGAGAGGGAGGGTGGAGAACAGTATCTCATAAGTGTTCCTAGTGTGGTTGTTGATGTAGTGGTTGGGGGGAAGAGGGAGACGATGTGACCTGACTGAAAGATTCATGTTAGTGTCCCTCCCTCCCTATCTCAGAACACCATCCATACATGACACCATCATATTACACACAGGGGCATGATGCTCCGAGTTGGAGACTGGGGAGGAAGCTACCCACCCTGCCTCCCAGCCTATCTCCTGTTCTGTTCCTGGTCCTGTCCACCCAACCCAAGGTTACCTTCCAGAGAGGGTGTACTTCAAAAGGCCTGTGTTGTGCTGCAGTGGGGTTCCTTCTTCAAAGTGCACTGGGTCTCCCACATCTGCAGCCCTCCTGGGCCCTGTATTGATTAGTGTCTGTTTAAGGCTGCTGAGCCAGGTGCTGCTAACCCTTAGCTAGCGAACTCTCTAACTCAGCTAATCGGGACACAGTGAGAGGGGCATACAAACACGGCACGCAGTAAGGATAAGGTGTATTGTGCTGATTTGATTGTGAGGCTCATGCAAAGTGTTTGATGCGAGTTAACCTGCAAAAACACCTCATCTGATAGATAGGTAATTTTTATTCATGTTATGTGTTTGCGTGATTACCTGTTGACTTATGGGGGTTTGATGATAGGGAGGACACTGTACACACGGATGGAGAATGGCGACACTGTGCTATGTAGAGTTGTTAGCCTACTGGCAGTGGGACTACAGGCCTGTTGTGGGGGGGGGGGGGGGGGGGCTCCAGCTGTTTCTCATTAGAGACACCCCTACAGAGAAGAAGATGGATACAATACATAACACTGTGTATGTGAGACGCATATAGACAGATAACTGCCAAAGTAAAGGAAACCCCAACATAAAGTGTCTTAATAGGGCGTTTGGCCGCCACGAGCCAGAACTGCTTCAATGCGCCTTGTCATAGATTCTACAAGTGTCTGGAACTCTATTGGAGAGATGTGACACCGTTCTTCCATGAGAAATTCCATAATTTGGTGTTTTGTTGATGGTGGTGGAAAACGCTGTCTCAGGCGCCGCTCCAGAATCTCTCTTAAGTGTTCAATTGGTTTGCAATGGTGGTGTTTCCTTTTGAGATCCCTATTTCAAAGTCACTGAGATCTCTTCTTATAGTCATGGTAGTCAAGATAATGGACAACTGGGCATGACCCTAAGCATGATGGGATGTTAATTAACTCAGGAACCACACGTGTGTGGACTCACCTGCTTTCAATATACTTTGTATCCCTCTTTTACTCAAGTGTTTAATTTATTTTGGCAGTTACATGTACAGTGCAATGTCTACAGAATGAATTGTCCTTGAATCCCCAGACCACTCCAATCCCCTCCCTCCAGCCCACCTCCTCTTGCCCACGGGGGAGGGGGGGGGCAGCTATAGTCCAGAGGTCCCCCACTGTCACTGACCAGACAGGAGAAAATGCTGTGAGTTTAGTGTGGCGACGCTAAGATAGGACAACTGTGGTCACCAACCCGTGTCCTGGGAGAGTTATAGGAAGTGCAGGTATTTGTTCTAGCCCAGCACCCTGATTCAAGCATTCCATAATTATCAAGACCTTAGTTACAGTAGTTGAATCGGGTGTGTTTTAGAGCTGGGCTGGAATAAAATCCTGCATCATGCATACTAGGGGGTAGAAGAGAGGCTGTGTATCTAACCGGAGTGTGTGTGTGTCCAGGGCCGTTGACCAGTGTTTCTCTCCACAGGTGCTGTGCTAGTCTGGCACGGGTCAGATGGCTCCTGACAGATCCAAGATGGCGTGAAAGGGAGCGTTTAACAGGGTGTCACTGTGCCAGCGCATGGCCCTGTGTGAGCTCAAAGAGCTGCTAATGATGACATCGCCCCTGTTAACGAGTGTGTCAGAGGAGTCTGTCTGAGGGAGAGGGGACGGGGGAAAGGCTACTGTCTGTCCGTTGTGAAGAGAACAGACGAGTGAAGAAGGGTAGAGAGACAGGGCAGTAATGGTGAATCCGTCTATTGTCTTGGGAAACGCCTGCCCGTGAGAACGGTTGCTGAATACTGCTGTTGTGTATGTGAGTGTCCACTTATGTAACATAGATCAAATAAAGCTCGTAGGTCACTTTCATTCGACCCCTTTGGTTGATGTGTGTTGTTTGGTCTGTTGATACCTCAGCGGAAAGCTATGTGAATCCTTGGCACTGGCAGTCTACAACACTGGCTAGCTCTACGGGGAGGGACAGTGCATGAAACTCAGAGGTACGGCCCATTACTGGTCTCTTAGAGTAGTTGTCTAAAGACACAAAGGGGAGAAGAAAAAAGGTGAGATAAAGAGAAATGGAAGAGGGAGGGAGATAGAGGGGGACTGTATAACAGGCAAAGTGCAAGAACCAATTTCAAAAAGCTAATATCTCTCCCATTCTTCTCTGTCAGGCTGGCTGTGAGGGAAAGAGAGAGAGAGAGGTTGGGAGAAAGTAAAATAGTTTGTGATTATAGTAATCAACAAAGCTACTTTCCCTGCCATCCTCTCTGCAGACCGTGGTATCCTATGGGATAATAAAGACTGAGACTGTCTGTCTCAGAGGAGCAGACAGTCTGTCTCCCTCCGCGGGGTGTCGTCTCTTAGTCAGTCTCCGTGGTCCAGTCCCGTGTGGCTCAGTTGGTAGCGCATGGTGCTAGCAACGCCAGGGTTGTAGGTTCGATTACTGGAATTTTACAATGCTGGAAATCTACGTGTAAAAAGGATTTTGCGCTGCTTGCTTAGCGAGTAACACGTCCTTGCGATTTGGCCCAAATCTGGCTCCAACTCGGGACCTCTGTCTCACAAACACACGTGACCATCCTCCCTCAAGGGTCTTAGCTGATCGTGCCACCTAAAAAGCTAGCTAAGGAGGCAACAAAAGCGGGACACCTTAAGGCTGAGGAGTACGTTTCACACATCCCCGTGTGCTACATATGTACTCACTACCATGAGTCGCTCTGGATCAGTGTTCGCTAAATGACAAAACATTCTCTCTCTCTCTCTCTCTCTCTCTTTCTTGGAGCGTTACACCTCCCGTTTGCATGAGGGGGGCCAAGGGCTGGTGGACATTGGGTCCAGGGTGACAGCTTCCTGTGCTTTGATTGTTCACCGAGATGTTTCAAAGCCAGGGGCATGGATAATGGAGGAGCCACATTTTCACAACCCACTTATCCAGATCAGAGTGCTGACCTCTGCCAGCCTGTGAGAGCGTGGTTCACTAGGTCGGGTGATCAGAGTGCTGACCTCTGCCAGCTTGTGAGAGCGTGGTTCACTAGGTCGGGTGATCAGAGTGCTGACCTCTGCCAGCCTGTGAGAGTGTGGTTCACTAGGTCGGGTGATCAGAGTGCTGACCTCTGCCAGCCTGTGAGAGCGTGGTTCACTAGGTCGGGTGATCAGAGTGCTGACCTCTGCCAGCCTGTGAGAGCGTGGTTCACTAGGTCGGGTGATCAGAGTGCTGACCTCTGCCAGCTTGTGAGAGCGTGGTTCACTAGGTCGGGTGATCAGAGTGCTGACCTCTGCCAGCCTGTGAGAGCGTGGTTCACTAGGTCGGGTGATCAGAGTGCTGACCTCTGCCAGCCTGTGAGAGCGTGGTTCACTAGGTCGGGTGATCAGAGTGCTGACCTCTGCCAGCCTGTGAGTGCGTGGTTCTCTAGGTCGGGTGATCAGAGTGCTGACCTCTGCCAGTTTGTGAGAGCGTGGTTCACTAGGTCGGGTGATCAGAGTGCTGACCTCTGCCAGCCTGTGAGAGCGTGGTTCACTAGGTCGGGTGACCTGTAAAAAGGGTGGAAATCTGCCAGTGTCGTGGTGGAGGATTCCGTCATTGGGGCGGCAGGGTAGCCTCGTGGTTAGAGCGTTGGACTAGTAACCGGAAGGTTGCAAGTTCAAATCCCTGAACTGACAAGGTACAAATCTGTCGTTCTGCCCCTGAACAGGCAGTTAACCCACTGTTCCTAGGCCGTCATTGAAAATAAGAATTTGTTCTTACCTGACTTGCCTAGTTAAATAAAGGTTAAAAAAAGGAGGCTGCTGCAGCAGGTGGTGGAGGACTCCTCCATAAGGAGGCTGCTGCAGCAGGTGGTGGAGGGCTCCTCCATAAGGAGGCTGCTGCAGCAGGTGGTGGAGGGCTCCTCCATAAGGAGGCTGCTGCAGCAGGTGGTGGAGGGCTCCTCCATAAGGAGGCTGCTGCAGCAGGTGGTGGAGGGCTCCTCCATAAGGAGGCTGCTGCAGCAGGTGGTGGAGGATTCCTCCATAAAGAGGCTGCTGCAGCAGGTGGTGGAGGGCGTCCATTCTGCACTGCCGTGCTTGTTTAGAGAGACGCTGGGGATTAAGCCGAGACTGGACCGTCGGGGGAACACCAGGAGGGTGAGGGAATGATCCTATAGTTCAAGACTCCGGGCTGAGAATGGGCTGAGGGCAACACGGTGGCTGGGGGGATTTGGGACCTGGCTATTCTCTGAGAGGATGTTTGTGCTCCCTGTATACGCCTCCGATTAGAAAAAGCGTACTGTTGATCCACTGTGGAGGATAATTCACTGGGTTACTACTAGGAACTGATACGTGTCGCACCTTGATCCATCGTGGGGGGGGGGGGGGGGGGGGGGGCATCAGAGGGTTCTATGTACAGTGGACGAGGAGGGGGCTTAGTTTTTAACTTTCTAGGTACGTTCAAGTAAAGTGAGGTTTTAGCCTTTAATGATGTAACTATTGGGCCAATAAAGGTAGTATTTTATTTTTCTAAGTTGAGTGGGTGACGGAGATGGCCCTAAGGTACTGTGTCAGCAGGATGTCTCTCTGAAAGTAGGACACAAAACAGTGGAACAGATTTCTTAGTGATGCCTGAAGAGTACTGTAGGACTATATGAGTGAGTGGCACAGATTTCTTGGGTGCACAGATTTCTATGTAACACCTGGACAATGAGTGAGTGTAGCTGGTTAGAGACCTCTGAATGACTGGAACATCTGTTTGTGATGAGAATCGGAGTGAAGAAGGGGACTAAACAGACCCAGTTTACTGTAGCAATGTTATAATGACACACTCACACGTCACACACACTTCAGACGCCACAAGTCTGTTATTGTCTGTGGTATTGTTTACTTTCTGTCATATTGGAGATTCCAGGAAACGACTCTGGTTGATCATCAATATATTGAGAGGCTAATATCACTTACATGGTACATGATGTAATCTGATGTCCTCCCCTGTGCTTTCTCTCTCTCTCTCTTCTCTCTCTCTCTCTCTCTCTCTCTCTCTCTTCTCTCTCTCTCTCTTCTCTCTCTCTCTCTCTCTCTCTTCTCTTTCTCTCTCTCTCTCTCTCTCTCTCTCCTCTCTCTCTCTCTCTCTCTTCTCTCTCTCTCTCTCTCTCTTCTCTCTCTCTCTTCTCTCTCTCTCTCTCTCTCTCTCTCTCTCTCTCTCTCTCTTCTCTCTCTCTCTCTCTCTCTCTCTCTCTCTCTCTCTCTCTCTCTCTCTCTCTCTCTCTCTCCTCTCTCTCTCTCTCTCTCTCTCTCTCTCTCTCTCTCCACTCTCTCTCTCTCTCTCTTCTCTCTCTCTCCACTCTCTCTCTTTCTCTCTCTTCTCTCTCTCTCCACTCTCTCTCTCTCTCTCTCTCTCGCACACTCTCTCTCACACTCTCGCGCTCTCTCTCTCTCTGAGACGAGGACAAACCTAAAACAGAGAGAGAGAAGGAGAGAGAGAGAGAGAGAGAAGACAGAGAAGAGAGAAAGCACATGGGATGACATGGGATGACGACGTCTCAGAAAGTCTGCCTCTCTGTGGAAACCAATACCAACCTGCGGGTTTGAACTGCCATGTTTTCAACCGGGCCCACCCTTGTAGAGGGGCGGATTTAAGAACCATTCCATCACTACTGTTACCACCAACCACCATCTTTGGATGAAGACCATAGACTGTGTTTGACTGCTTGACCAGGCATCCCTGAGTGTGTCTGTGTTTGTCTGTTGGAAAGAGCCCAAACCCTCCATGTGCTCTTAATACCTCTCTAGACTACAGCCCTAAACCCTCCTATGTGCTCCAAATAACTCTCTAGATTACAGCCCTAAACCCTCCCATGTGCTCTTAATACCTCTCTAGACTGCAGCCCTAAACCCTCCCATGTGCTCTTAATACCTCTCTAGACTGCAGCCCTAAACCCTCTGTGTGCTCTTAATACCTCTCTAGACTGCAGCCCTAAACCCTCCCATGTGCTCTTAATACCTCTCTAGACTGCAGCCCTAAACCCTCCCATGTGCTCTTAATACCTCTCTAGACTGCAGCCCTAAACCCTCCCATGTGCTCTTAATACCTCTCTAGACTAAAGCCCTAAACCCTCCGTGTGCTCTTAATACCTCTCTAGACTAAAGCCCTAAACCCTCCATGTGCTCTTAATACCTCTCTAGACTAAAGCCCTAAACCCTCCCATGTGCTCTTAATACCTCTCTAGATTACAGCCCTAAACCCTCCCATGTGCTCTTAATACCTCTCTAGACAAAAGCCCTAAACCCTCCATGTGCTCTTAATACCTCTCATGGCTACAGCCCTAAAGCCTCTGCGCTCTTAATACCTCTCTTGACTAAAGCCTCTCTGTGTTTCTCCCTGACTAGAGCATCCTAGCAGTACGTCTGCTGACTCACCCTCTTCCTGTAAATGATGTCATTTATTTATCTTTTGAAGGAGCAGAGAAAGTGTCCTGTCCTCTGAGGAATAATATACCGAGACATCTCCTCTCCTCTGAGGAATAATATACTGAGACAACTCCTCTCCTCTCCTCTGAGGAATAATATACCGAGACACCTCCTCTCCTCTCCTCTGAGGAATAATATACTGAGACATCTCCTCTCCTCTCCTCTGAGGAATAATATACTGAGACACCTCCTCTCCTCTCCTCTGAGGAATAATATACTGAGACATTTCCTCTCCTCTCCTCTGAGGAATAATATACTGAGACACCTCCTCTCCTCTCCTCTGAGGAATAATATACTGAGACACCTCCTCTCCTCTCCTCTGAGGAATAATATACTGAGACATCTCCTCTCCTCTGGGGAATAATATACTGAGACACCTCCTCTCCTCTGGGGAATAATATACTGAGACACCTCCTCTCCTCTGGGGAATAATATACTGAGACATCTCCTCTCCTCTGGGGAATAATATACTGAGACACCTCCTCTCCTCTCACCACTTCCTGACATCAAAAAGCAGGAATTCCTGTCAATGACTATAACAAACTTAAACGTGCATACCAGGTGACCAGTTTGTAAACATTTGTACCACTGCTGTCTCTGGCCTTGGTGCTGAAATACTAACAGTCATGCTGAAGCGTTAGCCCACGGATGCAGTTCAACATGATCTCTATCCCATGGAATGTCTGTTTGAAACACTGCTCATATTGGCTACCACACAATTGAGCCAATGTTTCATGTTGGTTAGAAGTGCACTACACAGGGAATACATAGGGTCTCATTTGAGACATAACCACACTAGGATAATGTCTGTCCTAGTCAGACAGAGACAATCACACTAGGATAATGTCTGTCCTAGCCAGTCAGAGACAGTCACACTAGGATAATGTCTGTCCTAGCCAGGCAGAGACAGTCACACTAGGATAATGTCTGCCCTAGTCAGACAGAGACAATCACACTAGGATAATGTCTGTCCTAGCCAGGCAGAGACAGTCACACTAGGATAATGTCTGTCCTAGCCAGGCAGAGACAGTCACACTAGGATAATGTCTGTCCTAGCCAGGCAGAGACAGTCACACTAGGATCATGTCTGTCCTAGCCAGGCAGAGACAGTCAAACTAGGATAATGTCTGTCCTAGCCAGGCAGAGACAGTCACACTAGGATAATGTCTGTCCTAGCCAGGCATAGACAGTCACACTAGGATAATGTCTGTCCTAGCCGGGCAGAGACAGTCACACTAGGATCATGTCTGTCCTAGCCAGGCAGAGACAGTCACACTAGGATCATGTCTGTCCTAGCCAGGCAGAGACAGTCACACTAGGATAATGTATGTTCTAGCCAGACAGAGACAGGACACACTAGGATAATGTCTGTCCTAGCCAGACAGAGACAGGACACACTAGGATAATGTCTGTCCTAGCCAGACAGAGACAGTCACACTAGGATCATGTCTGTCTTAGCCAGGCAGAGACAGTCACATTAGGATAATGTCTGTCCCAGCCAGACAGAGACAGTCACACTAGGATCATGTCTGTCCTAGCCAGACAGAGACAATCACACTAGGATCATGTCTGTCCTAGCCGGACAGAGACAGTCACACTGGGATAATGTCTGTCCTAGCCAGATAGAGACATTCACACTAGGATCATTCATGTCTGTCCTAGCCAGGCAGAGACAGTCACACTAGGATCATGTCTGTCCTAGCCAGGCAGAGACAGTCACACTAGGATCATTCATGTCTGTCCTACCCAGGCAGAGACAGTCACAGGATCATGTCTGTCCTAGCCAGGCAGAGACAGTCACACTAGGATCATTCATGTCTGTCCTAGCCAGGCAGAGACAGTCACACTAGGATCATGTCTGTCCTAGCCAGGCAGAAACAATCACACTAGGATCATTCATGTCTGTCCTAGCCAGGCAGAGACAGTCACACTAGGATCATGTCTGTTCTAGCCAGGCAGAAACAATCACACTAGGATCATGTCTGTCCTAGCCAGGCAGAGACAGTCACACTAGGATCATGTCTGTCCTAGCCAGACAGAGACAGTCACACTGGGATAATGTCTGTCCTAGCCAGATAGAGACATTCACACTAGGATCATTCATGTCTGTCCTAGCCAGGCAGAGACAGTCACACTAGGATCATGTCTGTCCTAGCCAGGCAGAGACAGTCACACTAGGATCATTCATGTCTGTCCTAGCCAGGCAGAGACAGTCACACTAGGATCATGTCTGTCCTAGCCAGGCAGAGACAATCACACTAGGATCATTCATGTCTGTCCTAGCCAGGCAGAGACAGTCACACTAGGATCATGTCTGTTCTAGCCAGGCAGAGACAATCACACTAGGATCATTCATGTCTGTCCTAGCCAGGCAGAGACAATCACACTAGGATCATTCATGTCTGTCCTAGCCAGGCAGAGACAGTCACACTAGGATCATGTCTGTCCTAGCCAGGCAGAGACAGTCACACTAGGATCATGTCTGTCCTAGCCAGGCAGAGACAGTCACACTAGGATAATGTCTGTCCTAGCCAGGCAGAGACAGTCACACTAGGATCATGTCTGTCCTAGCCAGGCAAAGACAGTCACACTAGGATAATGTCTGTCCTAGCCAGGCAATGACAGTCACACTAGGATAATGTCTGTCCTAGCCAGGCAGAGACAGTCACACTAGGATAATGTCTGTCCTAGCCAGGCAGAGACAGTCACACTAGGATAATGTCTGTTCTAGCCAGGCAGAGACAGTCACACTAGGATCATGTCTGTCCAGGCCAGGCAGAGACAGTCACACTAGGATCATGTCTGTCCTAGCCAGGCAGAGACAGTCACACTAGGATCATGTCTGTCCTAGCCAGGCAGAGACAGTCACACTAGGATCATGTCTGTCCTAGCCAGACAGAGACAGTCACACTAGGATAATATCTGTCCTAGCCAGGCAGAGACAGTCACACTAGGATAATGTCTGTCCTAGCCAGGCAGAGACAGTCACACTAGGATAATGTCTGTCCTAGCCAGGCAGAGACAGTCACACTAGGATCATGTCTGTCCTAGCCAGACAGAGACAGTCACACTAGGATCATGTCTGTCCTAGCCAGGCAGAGACAGTCACACTAGGATAATGTCTGTTCTAGCCAGACAGAGACAGGACACACTAGGATAATGTCTGTCCTAGCCAGACAGAGACAGTCACACTAGGATCATGTCTGTCTTAGCCAGGCAGAGACAGTCACATTAAGATAATGTCTGTCCCAGCCAGACAGAGACAGTCACACTAGGATCATGTCTGTCCTAGCCAGACAGAGACAGTCACACTAGGATCATGTCTGTCCTAGCCAGGCAGAGACAGTCACACTAGGATCATTCATGTCTGTCCTACCCAGGCAGAGACAGTCACACTAGGATCATGTCTTTCCTAGCCAGGCAGAGACAGTCACACTAGGATCATTCATGTCTGTCCTAGCCAGGCAGAGACAGTCACACTAGGATCATTCATGTCTGTCCTAGCCAGGCAGAGACAGTCACACTAGGATAATGTCTGTCCTAGCCAGGCAGAGACAGTCACACTAGGATCATTCATGTCTGTCCTAGCCAGGCAGAGACAGTCACACTAGGATCATGTCTGTCCTAGCCAGGCAGAGACAGTCACACTAGGATCATTCATGTCTGTCCTAGCCAGGCAGAGACAGTCACACTAGGATCATGTCTGTCCTAGCCAGGCAGAGACAGTCACACTAGGATCATTCATGTCTGTCCTAGCCAGGCAGAGACAGTCACACTAGGATCATGTCTGTCCTAGCCAGGCAGAGACAGTCACACTAGGATCATTCATGTCTGTCCTAGCCAGGCAGAGACAGTCA
Organism: Oncorhynchus kisutch; assembly: GCF_002021735.2. NCBI lineage: Eukaryota > Metazoa > Chordata > Actinopteri > Salmoniformes > Salmonidae > Oncorhynchus > Oncorhynchus kisutch. The sequence continues at coordinate 10,991,787 of NC_034182.2, read as the reverse complement.
CACTAGGATCATTCATGTCTGTCCTAGCCAGGCAGAGACAGTCACACTAGGATCATGTCTGTCCTAGCCAGGCAGAGACAGTCACACTAGGATCATTCATGTCTGTCCTAGCCAGGCAGAGACAGTCACACTAGGATCATGTCTGTCCTAGCCAGGCAGAGACAGTCACACTAGGATCATTCATGTCTGTCCTAGCCAGGCAGAGAGTGCCTCGAGAGAGGCTACATATTGGGATTTACAGCAAATAAAAAGGCTTGGTGACACTGTGGCCTGTTCTGCTCTGCTCTGTAATGCCCCATCTGTCTCTCGTCAAGCGGGGAGAATGTTCTACTCTACTGTCAGAGGAAATTGGATGACGAGCGTTAGGGTATGCATCCCAAATGGCACCCTATTTCCTATTTCCTTACCCTAGTAAAACTGACTATCCTACCGATCCTCGACTTCGGCGATGTCATCTACAAAATAGCTTCCAATACTCTACTTAGCAAACTAGATGCATTTTATAATAGTGCCATCCGTTTTGTTACTAAAACACCTTATACCACCCACCACTGCGACCTGTATGCTCTAGTCGGCTGGCCCTCGCTACATTTTCGTCGCCAGACCCACTGGCTCCAGGTCATCTATAAGTCCATGCTAAGTAAAACTCTGCCTTATCTCAGTTCACTGGTCACGATAACAACACCCACCCGTAGCACACGCTCCAGCAGGTATATCTCACTGATCATCCCCAAAGCCAACACTTCATTCGGCCGCCTTTCCTTCCAGTTCCTGTGACTGGAACGAATTGCAAAAATCGCTAAAGTTGGAGACTTTTATTTCCCTCACCAACTTCAAACATCTGCTATCTGAGCAGCTAACCGATCGCTGCAGCTGTACATAGTCCATCTGTAAATAGCCCACCCAATTTACCTACCTCATCCCCATACTGTTTTTATTTATTTATTTACTTTTCTGCTCTTTTGCACACCAGTATCTCTAGCTGCACATGATCATCTGATCATTTATCACTCCAGTGTTAATCTGCCAAATTGTAATTATTCGCTCCTATGGCCTATTTATTGCCTACCTCCTCATGCCTTTTGCACACAATGTATATAGATTCTAGACTTTTTTTTCTACTGTGTTATTGACCTGTTTATTGTTTACTCCATGTGTAACTCTGTGTTGTTGTCTGTTCACACTGCTATGCTTTATCTTGGCCAGGTGGCAGTTGCAAATGAGAACTTGTTCTCTACTAGCCTACCTGGTTAAATAAAGGTGAAATAAAATCAAATTAAAATAAATGTGTAGCCCATATGGCTCTGGTCAAAAGTAGTGCACTATATAGGGAATATGGTGACATTTGGGATACTCCCTCAGCTTCTCTTCTCCACTTAAAGTGAGTGGCTGCGTTACGAGTTGATGCCATTGTAATGACATTGGAGGAGGACATTGGTTCTTTTTGGATGACATTTACTGTAGAAAAAGAAACTATGATTTAATGTGGCTTTTATCTTGATGTATGCAGTCATAGTGTAAGTTATTCCTCATGCATGTATATAGGTAGGACCCACCTCTTTGACCATAGATTAGTAAGACCAGTTGCTTGCCATGGGTAATATAGGCACTGTCTTTCACTTTACTGTGTACTGTACTGTACATGCGTTTTGGAAATCCATCTTTTTGTGTGCTCTCTTTATTAAAGGACACCTTTCCTGAAATGCTGGCATATAGTGACATCTGACAGAGTGAATGATTGTGTGTGTGTGTGTGTGTGTGCGTGTGTGTGTGTGTGTGTGTGTGTGTGTGTGTGTGTGTGTGTGTGTGTGTGTGTGTGTGTGTGTGTGTGTGTGTGTGTGTGAGCGTGCACACATGCGTGAGTGACGTGTGTGTTTTGGCAGATGAAGGGCAGTGTCATCAAACCACACATGACCTTTAAACCTTCAAAAGCTGGAGGAAAGGTCTCGTCCCTTTTCAGCTGCAAACAGCAGACCATATAACGGTCTTAAACTACACGACATCCCAACGTTCCTCAGTGTCTCCAATAGTTCTGATGTTTAATTATGTTGAATCTGTTAGTTTACACAAATACGTCTCTGTGCAAAATCATTACTCTCTCTATTACAGTCTGAATGCCACCGCTGAAGCTGAACTAATAGGAGAGTGATGAACAGCCTGCGGTAGTCCACTGTGGAGTCCCTGCATGGCTGTTTCAGTAGACTTTATTTATTCAGTGGCCCTGTAGGGAACATTACGATCGCCTTCCCTCTTGTCCGACTTTACGTTAAGTGCACTTAATCCCATGTATTTACATGATCATTATATTTAGGTTCCGTTTAGGTTCAGCGCCACGTCATTTAAAGTGCTTCCACGTCTGCGTTCTGTTGCTAGAAGCCCAGGGGAGAGCAGGATTCTTTGCCTCTCTCTGTTTCTCTATTTTCCGCCCAACAGTCTTTGTTTTATCCCTCCTTGAGTTTACCGTCGCTCTGCACCGTAAATAGATGCACCTACTCTATGATGTACTTCCTCTCAGCCTCTTGCTGAGCTGTGTATTGATTGGTGGTGTGTGTGTGTGTGTGTGTGTGTGTGTGTGTGTGTGTGTGTGTGTGTGTGTGTGTGTGTGTGTGTGTGTGTGTGTGTGTGTGTGTGCGTGTGCGTGTGCGTGTATGTATGTATTAGGGCTGCACAATTAATCCCCCCCCCCCAAAAAAAAATGAAAATCTATGTTTTTGCCTATATGATGCAGCCCTACTGTGTGTCCACCAGCCCAGACTAGGTGGTGGAACAGTTTCAGATGGTTTCTCTTTACCTCTTTACCTACCTATAGCATTTACATAACCAGGACAAAACAACAGGCTATGCTACTAAAACATCAGAACTTCTCTCTCGCCCCTCCTCTGCCCCTGCCCAGGCGTTTGGCCAGACCTTCTCCACCCAGCGCAAGGTGGCTGCGGACGGGGAGACCAACGAGGAGACCCTCTTGCAGGAGTCAGCCACGAAGGAGGCGTACTACACGAGTCGCCTGCTGGTGATCCAGTCAGAGCTCAAACAGAGCCGGGCCGTCACAGTCAACACACAGGCCGACAACGAACACCTCAGTACCCTGCTGCAGGAGCTCAGAGAGGTGAGGCACCAGGGGTTAGAGGCCGGGGGGGTGTGGTTTAAAGGAGACTCAGAGCAGTGGCTACTTACTATATACATGTATGCACAGTTATTGATAATAACCACAGGTTTTGTGTATTTGATAGTAGCCAGGGTTGTGTGTGTTAACTAAACCCTGGTGTTTGTGTCTGTCCTGTAGAGTAATGAGATGTTGGAGCTGCAGCGGAGCCGGATGAGAGAGGAGATCAGGGAGTATAAGTTCAGAGAGGCTCGACTCCTACAGGACTACACTGAGCTGGAGGAGGAGAACATCACCCTGCAGAAACTAGTGTCCACTCTCAAACAGAATCAGGTGAGAGAACACAGTACATACACACGCATGCGGTTGCACACACACACACACAAACGCACACCTACACGCGCATGCACACACAGACACACTTACACATACATGTGGTTACACACACGCACACACGCACGCACTCACGCACACACACACACAATGTGTCCCCATCCCTAACTCCACATTATGCCTCTCTCTCTCTACTTACCTCTTCCTACCCTCCCCCTTCCTCCCTCCTTCCTTCCATCCCCCTTCCTCCCTCCTACCCTCCCCCTTCCTCCCTCCTTCGCTCCCTCAGGTGGAGTACGAGGGGTTAAAGCATGAGATCAAGGTTCTGGAGGAGGAGACCGAGCTGCTGAACAGTCAGTTAGAAGACGCCTTACGTCTCAAAGACATCTCCGAGGCCCAGCTAGAGGAGGCCCTGGACTCCCTGAAGAGTGAGCGGGAGCAGAAGAAGCACCTCCGCAAGGAGCTGGTCCACCACCTCAGCCTGTGTGACGTCCAATACACGGGCAGCGCCCACCTCACTTTCACCTCAGCGCCACCTAGTGGCACGGCTACGCCTGTCTCCGCCCTGTCGCCCAACTCAGAGGAGCCGGGCAGGTGTAACGGGCATCTACATGGAGGGTCAGGAACTGGGACGGGGACAGGGTCACTGCCCAGGGCCAATGGAGAGTGTCGGGGAGCGGGGAGGAAAGGAGAGGGGATGGTGTCGGATCTGTTCAGTGAGATGAACCTGACAGAGATACAGAAGCTCAAGCAGCAGCTGCTACAGGTGGGTGGAGAAGTACGGTTCACTCGGTTTGAATGAGTAGAGGGGCGTTTCGGGAGCCTCTGGAGTTTGGTGCTCAGATTTCTCGGTGTTATAAGCATGTAACAATGACATACAGGAGGATATCAGAACACTGTGGCAAACAAACAGACTCATTCTAGCTCATCAATGTAAACATAAACAATATTACAGAGTGAACACACCGATGCCGTACAAATGAACACGTCAATATCCCCTCAGCAGCCCCATATTGTAGATGTAGGAATAAGTGTTGAATTATTCAGAGTGAGAGACTGCTGACATAACCTCACTGCATACAGCGCTCTCTCTATTCCTGCTCTCTCTCATCTCTCTCTCATATCTCATCTCTCTCTCTCATCTCTCTCTCATCTCTCTCTCTCTCTATCTCACTCGCTCGGCCTGCCTCTCCCCTTTTCAACCTCTTAAGAGGATAAATAATAAAGGTTATCCCAGCAGTCAGATAAAGTGTTGTAGCACCAGTGAGAAGCTGTGGGATCAGCCGTTACTGGACCACTGGCTGTTACGTGGACTCTAATCAAAATGGCCGCCATTTTGTTTCATAGTGGGTGTCTTCTCTTCTGTAGTTTCCTCCAGCCCAGTTGGCCAGTGAGATGAAGATGCAGTAGGATGTGTGTGGCGTTGATGTGTGTCCAACCATTTACTGCAGTCCCTATAGGTGAAACTGCATCTCCCCACACATTCCCTCAGCCTCACTCCGATTGGATGGACTGGAGGAAAGGCTTATTTATATCCTCACTGACACACTAGACTATTGATTCACCCTCAGTAGTGTGCAAGGTTTACTGTTCCCTCTGAAAGTGTGCAGGGTTTAGGCCCTGCTGAAATAAAACAGCATAGACCAGCATACATTTCAAGCTGGTCCATGCTGGTATTTGCTGGTCTATGCTGGTTAGTTCTGGTCAAGCTGGTCTGTCCAGCATGGTCTAGTTGGGTATGATGGTTTACTAGAATAGTCTAGCTGTATTTGCTGGTGACCAGCCTTCGCTGTGTTTTGGACACATACCAGTTTATGCTGGTGATGTTGGTATGCTGGTCCATGCTGGTTACCAAGCTGGTCCATGCTGGTCAAGCTACCCTGACCATGCCCATCATTATTACATTTCCCAGCATGCTCTATTGCAGTAGATTTTTTAAATTGTTTGTCTCAATATCTCTCTTGTTTGTGGTGTTTTTGCATGTACATTGATTGATTAATTAATCTTATGCTACACAAAGATAAATAACATACATTTTTTCTAAACTAATACAATCTGTTAGTTGGACTTATTGCTCCAGTTTAGATAATTTGGGTAGTCTCATTTATTCCTCTCTCTGCCCCTGGCAGTCATTCTGAATGCATATCGTGGGTGAAGAAAAGTTACAATTATTGGATATCCCCACTCTGGCTGGATTCCAATAGAAATTAAACATCACTTTTAAATCCAGCATGATATGACTTGATACTGGTTTTGCTGGTGACCAGCTTTTGCAGGTCACTGTGTCCAAAACACAGCGAAGGCTGGTCACCAGCAAAAACACAGTGAAGGCTGATCACCAGCAAAAACACAGCGAAGGCTGGTCACCAGCAAAAACACAGCGAAGGCTGGTCACCAGCAAAAACACAGCGAAGGCTGGTCACCAGCAAAAACACAGCGAAGGCTGGTCACCAGCAAAAACACAACGAAGGCTGGTCACCAGCAAAAACACAGCGAAGGCTGGTCACCGCAAAAGGCACCAAGAAATCAGAGTGAAGGTTGGTCACCAGCAAAATCAACACCTATGCTGGACCAGCCTATGCTTATCTGTGCTGTTACTTTCAGCAGGGGGGGCCTAAGGGATGAGGTGGACTGTGCTGAGTGTGCAGGGAAATGATGCAGCTTATTTAAGGTTGTGGGGCTGGAGATGATAAGAAAGCTACTAGTTTAACAATAGGCTGAAAATAGCTGTTTGTGTGTGTGTGTTCATAGGCAGAGCGGGAGAAAACAGGGCTGTTGATCAGCCTGCAAGAGTGTCAGACGCAGCTGCAGCATACACAGGGTGCCCTGAACGAGCAGCACGAGAGGGCCCTCCGTCTCAGCGAGAGAGTCACCGCCCTCAGGCACCTGCACCGGGAGGCCCATCTTGCCCAGGAGGCCCAGCACGACCAGGAGGCCCACCTCAACCGAGAGGCCCTGATGGAGCAGGGAGAAGAGGAAGAGGAGGAGAAAGAGAAGGGATTAATACACAGCAGGGGCCAGGCATTCTGCCACCAGACCCCGGGTCTGGAAATCCTCCAGTGTAAATACAGGGTGGCTGTAACCGAGGTGGTCGAGCTAAAGGCTGAGCTGAAGTCGCTGAGAGAGAGGTACAACCAGTGTGTGGAGGGCGGGGTGGAGGAGAGGACACGCGGAGAGGCCCAGCACAGATCTCTGGAGCAGCAGGTGGGGAGGCTGGAGAGGAGCTGCCGGGAAGGTAGGGAGAAGGTGGGGGGCCTGGAGACGGAGCTGAAAACAGCCAAGAACATGGCCAGCGAGAGCCACGGGGCGCTCAACGCAGCACAGGACGAACTGGTCACCTTCAGCGAGGAGCTGGCTCAACTTTACCACCACGTCTGCCTCTGTAACAATGAGACGCCCAACCGGGTGATGCTAGACTACTACAGACACGGCAGAGGACTAAGGGGCATCAGTGCCTCGCTCAAGGGTGACGACACCCGCGTTCTACTCACGCCCCGCCTCGCCCGGCGGCTCGCAGCCGTTGCCGCAGCAACCTCGTCATCCACGGCGGAGTCTCGTAGCCCCTCGGAATCCCCATCCAAAGAGCGGTTGTCAGGAGAGAGAGGCCGGGACGGGGGAAGGGACAGAGACAGTCCTGTACCCCGCACCCCTCCTACGGGGTCCCCCAGCATCAGTGCCTCTTCCTCATCTTCATCATCATCATCGTCGCCTGCGGTAGAGCCAGCTGGAGACCTGCGTAGGGAACCCATGAACATCTATAACCTCAACGCCATCATCAGAGAGCAGGTGACTCCGTTTGAATCATTTGAATAAACATGTCAAACAGAATATAGTTTCACTATTCGTAGTACATTCACTAGCAAGCATATATCATCACAACTTTTGATTTCATTGGCAGTTCAAACCTGAAACAGTTTATCCCAGTTTGTATGCCAGGTGTCACCTTTAACCTTCCAAATGGTCATCATGAAGCTAACAGACACAGATTCCAGTGTATCTGACTGACAACATTAGCTAATGTTCGCTAACAACCTCCCTTGATGAACATGCTGCAGGTGAGGCACCTCCAGAGGGCAGTGGACCGGTCACTCCAGCTGTCCAGACAGAGGGCTGCAGCCAGGGAACTGGCCCCACTGTTTGACAAGGACAAAGAGGCCTGTATGGAGGAGATACTGAAGCTCAAGTCCCTGCTCAGCACCAAGAGAGAACAGATAGCTACCCTCAGACTGGTGCTCAAAGCGAACAAACAGGTCAGACATGGATATGGTATCCGAGATATGGATTCGCTGTCTAACACGGCCTTGCTAGAATCTACTTTGAGGCTGGTCCCAAGAAATCTCCGAAAGCTGTAGATGGTTCTCACCAGGCTACGGTAGCCATTAGGATATATAGAGTATGTAGAGACTGCTGTCACAGTCACACTAATGTCCTCACTTTGAATTTTCAATTGTCTTCTAACTCACTAGGGGGGAAATGTATTCTGACTTCAATGGGGATTTCTGTTTAAATAAAGGTGAAAGAAATGTCCCTGTTCCCTTGTTCTTGCAGACTGCAGAGAATGCCCTGGCCAACCTGAAGAGTAAGTATGAGAATGAGAAGCACATGGTGACAGACACCATGATGAAGCTGAGGAACGAACTGAAGGCCCTGAAGGAGGACGCTGCCACCTTCTCATCGCTCAGAGCCATGTTCGCCACCAGGTGACTATTTCCCTCCTCGCTCAATCCCTTCATCTATATTTCTTTTATTGAAATGTTACTGTTCACTACCAGGGGAGAGACCAAGGACCAGGGATAGATTGTTAAAGGGATAGACTAGTTCTACATCCTGCCTTTCCTATTTCTCCCCGGCTCTCTCCATTCTTCTCTACTTCTTCTTCTGATCACGTTATTTCTTCTGAACCCATCTCCACCTACACTGTGTAACCAAAACGTTTGTTTTTTGCAAGCACCCAACCCCTCTCCTTGAAACTTCTCAGGTGTGACGAGTATGTGACTCAGCTGGATGAGATGCAGAGGCAGCTGGCTGCGGCGGAGGACGAGAAGAAGACGCTCAACTCGCTCCTGCGGATGGCCATCCAGCAGAAACTAGCCCTGACCCAGCGTCTAGAGGACCTAGCCTTTGACCAGGAGCAGTCGCACCGCACCCGCGGCAGCAAGGTGGCCCGCATGAAGAGCAGCACCCCCAAAGTAAGTCCTGCTCCTCCCTCCAGCCCCACCACCGGCGCTGGCGCCCCCTTAAACTTGACCTCTGCTACTACAGACGCCCTAGCTCTGAGCTCCCCTACGTCACATCATAGACACTCCGTCAGCCCCTCCTCCACGGCCCCCTCAGGCCCCAAAGTACCAGGCAGCCCCCCCTCCCTGGAAGCGCTCTCCTCCTCCTGGACCCCCCCATCCACTCCCCACATGCTGGATCACTCCCAGTGGGCACTGGGTGTCCGGACGTTAGAGGTCGACTCCCACAGTTTCAGTCTCGACTCCCACAGTTTTAGTTTAGAACGTAGCAGTACTGGGCTCTCCAGGCATTACTCCTCAGACACACGGCCGTCTCCTGGCAGGGGTGCTCAGCCTGGCTCGGCCCCCTCCTCCCCCTACCGTTCTCCCATACTGGGGTCTCGCCGGTTGACATGGAGCTCCCCCCGAACTCGCCCCCTTAGCAACCTGACGCGTACCTCAGCCCTTTATACCCCCTCTTCTTACACCCCTCCTAGTTCCTATATCCCTTCTAGTTCTTACACCCCTTCCTCCCTTTATACCCCCTCCAGTTCCTATACCCCTTCATCTGCTCATTACTCTCCTTCATCATATACCCCACCCTCGTCGTACACCCCCCACACTTCATATAGTCTCACCAGCAGCTACAGTCCACTCTACCCTAGGTACTACGGTTCCCATCGGCCCCCTCACTGACACTAAACCACAGTTCCCATTAACCTCCTCACTGACAACACTACAAATCCCATGAGTCCCCTCTCTAAACAGAACTACAGATTCCATCGGCACCTTCGCAGACACTAAGCTACAATTCCCATCAACCTCCTCGCGGACACTACTACAAATCCCATCAGCCTCTTTAATGATGCAAAACTACATTTCCCATCAGCCCCTGGGAGAGTGGGTGGGGCTTACAGAGAGGAGGACAGACTGGTTTCCTGTTTCTTGTGCCTAAGCCTCTGGCCTCGATGCAGCATGTGGATGTGGCTCTGTATCGGCGCGAATGTTCGGACTGACTCTGCTCAGGGATTTAACACAACATGGAGCACAAGTAGCCCTGCCTTCCTCTTATTCACAGACTGTTGATCGGTCTAAGCTACAGGAGAGACAGGGCACTTTACAGACTATACATACACAGTAGTTTTGGTCTCGCCCTTTAAATCAAGTCGCCATCCACACAAGCAAGTGAATACGTGTGCAGGACCTTGCCGCTGTTTGGAAAGACGGATGAGAAGGATGTTTAGGTTAACTGGACATTTGAAGGAATTTGTTCACATGTTGGACTGATGTCTCCACAGATCAACCACTTGACAGTGTTATTCGCGCTCTCTGTTTTTAATGAAAATCACAGATACTGTAACCAAATGTCATTCAAAGCAAGTATTGGATAAGACAGATCAATGATTATGGATTGTTTGCTATTTTTAATTGTTCAGTTATTACTCACAGCTCTGTACACACTGTCCTCATAATGTTATTGCAGTCATCCTCACATCTGCTGTGTAAACCTGCCACATATTTGGAGTCTAGCACCACCCAATGGCAGTTTGTAATGTCACTGTGTATTCAGAACTTAGACTGAAGACGAGGTTGAATATCATATTAAACCTGTAACATAAATGACCTGGAATCAGCACACCATGATGGTTTTAATGTTAGCATTATGAGACAGAGCGAGATGGGTGATTCTGGTTTTCATATCAGTAGGCGAGACAGACAGTGAGCTGTGGCTACGTAGCACCCCTAGTGCCTCGGAGGGTAACTCCAGAGGAACACAGCAACATAGATGGATGAATGTCATCGATAGAAAACTCACTTACCACCAAACTCAGGGAAGCTGACACACACACACTTTTCAACTGGGGTTCAACAAGGATGTATTGTTAACCAGAATTATCCTTACGCTGATCTAGAAATATAGACCAACATTTGAATGACATTTAGGCTATGGGTTAGTTAGTGTAGAGCTACTGTATGATGCATAGATGGGATTCCACAGTTTCTGCACATGTGAGTGTGTCACCTGTGTATGTGTGTGCCTTAACAACTACAGCACCTGATCAGTACAACCTGATCATGCCAACAACAACAGTTTTCATATTGTTTTTTGTTTTTTTGACCCTATCCAATAGGTTAGAATGGACAATAACAAAGCCTTGCCAGATGATCAGCGTAAGTGCTCTTGATGAGGGATACACTGCTACTGGGTGTTGGCAGGTGAATAGCCTTTGCCAACTTTGGCCCAATCCATGCACAGTTTGGTTTTGACGGGAAGAACTAAGGGGACGTGGCTGACGTGCAAACCGATATTTAATTTTTGAATTGGTTAAAATGACGTTAAGGTTATGAGTTTGGTTAAGGGTCAGTTATAGATTTTGTGCTAGTTGTGCTGTCAATGGGATGCTGGTCAGAAAAGTCTCCTTAGTCTCTCCCTGTTTTGACCCAGTCCGGTCTCCCCCTCCCCCGCCAGTCCCAAATCTGGAGCCCAGAGTACCACAACAACCCTGTGTGTCTATACTCTAACAATCCCAGTCTCCATTGGTTCAAGTGATCTACATGTTGTTATAACAGGCAACATGGAGCAAATAAAAACCGCATTTGACAGGACTCCTCTCAGCTACATTGTTGACAACGTTAGGTGAACATTTACATATTTCTCACAACAGAAATACTCACTGTTCTTGCACTCATTGTTGGGCTGATTGAGCTGGTGGAATGTTTTTTTTTCCAATAGTCATCTAATGGTGACTGTACAGAAACACAATGAACACTGTAGATTTGGTGTGGGAACCACCTCAGTGACCTTTTATACATGGAGTTTGTATTACTCTGTTTCATTCATTACCCTTCATCACGTTAGCAATTACTTGACATGAGTCTGTCCTTCACTCCAGTTTCTACATCTGCACCATCTACCTGCCTTGACACAACACTGTATGCCTGTTACTTTGAGCAGAACACCTTTGTAGTTGTAGTGTAGTGTAGGTTATAATATGGAACATTTCCATCGTAGGGTAAATTAGCTGGATATAGATCTTTTCTGCAATAAGGGAATAAAAAGTGAAGGGTTGTCAAATATCAAATAGATGCCGTCTTAGCTTCTCAAGAAAGGAAACCAGTGTGACCTCCTCTCTGTGAAACCCTCCTCGTTCCGCCCGACTCGCACTCTCCAATATACACACACACATCACACACCCACCAAACTCATTCCTGTCTTCGGTCCCGCGACATCATAATTCCATCCGTAAATGCAAGAGGATTTGAATCCTGTCAAATGCGTTTTTGACCTCCTTCCCCTTTCCAATGTATTCGTTTCTCACCGCATCTATTGGCCTGTGATTTCTCCCTCTATGTGAATACAGTGAATGCCATTTTCCTCTTCTGCTCTCTGTTTCAGGCGTCTTTCATAATGTGGAACATTGTCAATTTTAACATCCTTGCCTGTGCTAACGCCATATCCATTTCCAGGCAGACTGTTAATAGTTACCACTGATTGTCAGCCTGTTAGCTTTTGAGCACTTTATATGCATGTGTATATAACACAGGGTATTGGAAAGCCGTATGCTGTGTACAGTGCTATGTTCATACTCTTCATATATACTGTAAATATCATGTATAAATGACCTGTATTTTGTGTGTCGTCATCTTTTCTGTTTTGAGTGGCCTTGAGCATCTCTCTCATGTGTTCTAGGGAGGAATTCCTTATAATCTCAGTTTCATGAAGTTGCTGTCGTGTGTTCCACTCAGATATGCATAGGCCGACTTTACACCGCCTGCTCAGTTATTGCACAAGCACACTGTTTCATCATAGCATACTGTAAGCGTACATTCCATTGAACAGTACAATATATCAAATACATAAGTTGTTAGGGATTTGGGAATATTTAAGCATAGGAACATTATTGAAGATTTTTTTTTCACTATATGTACTTCTTGAAAACGCTGGGGTGATGGGGGGGGGGTGATCTTGGTAAGTAGTCTGTATTTTTCCCTTGGATATGATCATCTGTGATGTCCCCTGCTCCCCATCCCTGTCACCTCTCCATCTAATCTGTCAGTCTCTCATAGATCGTCAGAAGTCTGCTGCCACAGTGCCGCCAGTCTCCTCACAGCTAAGGTGGGAGAAGGCCTCCCAAGTCAGCAGGTAAACAGTTTAGACCAGAATTTAGTGCCAGTCTGTTTGTGCTATCATCCCAACTCCTCACTCATTGTCATGCCACAAAGAAACAATGAGTTGGCAAGAGCACTAACAGATCTGGAATCAGTCTAAAAATCTACATGGGCCTGAAACGTTGCATATGTTTACAGTATATGTGAATTATTCCATATCATTTTGCTTGTGGAGTATAGCCAGGGTACAGCATCAGAAAATCAACCCTGTGTGTTTTGGGTGTGTGAGTTTTTTTTATGCCTTTCTTGACCTACCATAAACACTATAAATTAGTCTATTTTAAATCCTCATTGATACGTCCTTTTGTCTGTGAGTGATTGAGGTAGATGTCTGAGATCTTTGTCAGGTACAGTGTATCTCCTGTTATCTCCTCTTCCTCTTGTCTTCTGGTTGTCTCTGGTCATGCTCCTCCCAGACGTAGCATTGTGTCGGCTATCCGGGAGTACCGAGCTCACTGCCCCCTGAGCAGCTACCGCAGCAGCCCCCCACGAGTGCCTCTCCTTTGGCTCGCCCAGCCGCCTTGTTCCCCAGGTCCTCTATAACCCTGGAACTACTACACCCTGACCTCTAACCCCATCACAGGACTCTGCTGAGCAGAGCCAGAGCAGTGCCTCTCACTGAAGGAAGAGAAGGACGACACTCACAAAGACTTATAACAGACTGTCTGACTTGAGGGTCTGTGGGAGAAAAGAACGACATGCAGCCATCTTTACTACCGCGCTAGCTATTAGTCATTATTCATCATGTATTTGTCTATGGTGTTTTGGGGGTTGTTGAAATATACTTTTATGTTACGACCAGGGATGATAATTTTGTTGGGTTCAAGAGGTGGACAACTGTTGGGTTTTGCTGAATGTATAGCTAGCTGTACAATCATTAATGGTACCATACAGTATGTAGTGAACGCCAAGGGGGCAGAGGACAAAGCCATAACTGTGTATTTGAAATGCATGTAAAAAAGGTATTAGCTTTCGCAAACCCAGAATGTTTGAGTCCTTTTCTGCTCTTTTTGGATTGGATTCATTGCTTGTCCCCACCCCTCACCAAGATCGTAGCTTGTTTTTTATATTCTACGGAATTTCTTTAAAATGCACTTTGCTCACACACACACCTGCGGTGTGTATATATAAATGTTTCTATTGCACTTTGAATGTGTTTTACAGGATAAGAGATTTCCAAACATTGTAAAAGCTGACAGTGTTTGTACCGTTATCATCCTTCCTTGGTTCTACAGTATCTATGTTGAAACATCATCTACGCCCCAAATGACACCATATCCCACAAAGTAGTGCACTACATAGGGAATAGGGTGCCATTTGGAAAGTACTCTTGGTCAACCTGTTTCTCTGAAGGAATCAATCAACCTCCTGATTTACAAGCACAAACTGACCAATGCATTCCAATACTAGTTGTGATCGTCTGTTAACCCCCACTGGGTTAAATAATGATGTTGAAAGTAGATCTCTATCCAAGATTGCCTCTTGTTTTCTACATCCTGTGTATGGAAGTAACCATGCTGGATCGGCGTGTAGACAGATTTCGCTATAGAATAGTAGTACTAGTAGCACTGTAGTTGCGGTAATAGTAGAGGTAATTGGCAGTTTATGCTGTACTGTATTCAACCATGATGCTATGTATCCTAACCTAGAAATACCAATTTGGAGCGTTTCTCAAACCACCACCCAGCAACTTTTAACCATCTATATAACACGTCCAGTCACAGCTCAGAGGCGTGGCAATGGGATGAATTCACACACCTCAACCTGGCTTTAGGCTGAACATTCTATTTCTACAGGATCTCTGACCAGACCTGTGGTTGTTAACTACAGTAAGGTTTCAAAAACGTTGGGTTTTGTCATCGTTTTGTGTTATTCTGGTGAATGCTGTCCTATCTGCTCCGTCACCTACATCTATTGCAACTGGAAGCCATGTAACAAACTGCCAAAGACCGCACTAGGCTTCTCAGACATCATATGAAGCAGATGAAGGAGAGGGGAGGAGTTTTGTGTAACCAGCCAGAGACTGTATTAACCCACAAAGCTAAAACCCTAGGCATTAGTTTGGGAGAGCAAACTGGCTTTGGAGCCCAAGGGCGAGAGTACGGGAAAGGGGATATCTAGTCAGTTTCACAATTGAACGCGTTCAAACGACATTTGTCTCCCGCCTCTGTTTAGCGGATGGCACAGTTAGCAGTCACAATGTCTCCTCAATAATGAGGATATCATGAGTATTCTGTATGTTGTAACACTGGTTCGCTCGGTCTATTTTCCCCCACCATATGTATTGCTCATGTATATCAAGGTTTCTTTAAACCTATCAGATTGTTCAAAGACCATTGAAGTTGTACATAGGCCAACTGGACATACAGTAAGCTATGGAGAAAATGACGAATGTTACTAGCTACCTTTCCTAGACCTGGAGAGTGTATAGTAGACGGGGCACAAAGATGAAGCACTGAACGTGGTTTGCACAATATCAACACTACTCGACAACTCAATAAAAAACATTAGACATTCAGACAGCAATATATAAATGTATGGTATCTTCAAATCATTTTTATTGCATATTAAACCATGTAAATCCTACATTTCAAAATACAATAAATCCCCCCTAATCTTATAGGGGACTGCTAAACATTTGTGTATCTTTTTGTAAAACTTTACCATAAACACCTTTAGGAAAATGGCCTACAGTATTGGGAGTTCCCTCTACAGAAGGCTCTCAGTGGGCGGAGGGTTTATAAAACGGGGGCGGTTTTTGTGCGGTTGTTTAAGATCTATCGGGATTCGATTCTACTGATGGAGATTCATGGCATGTGGAAATCGGTATTGGACTTTTGGAATTTGGTACGCTTATTTATGTTTTTGTTGGACGAGCAGCTCGGTAATTACCTGCGTAAAGCCCTCCGGCGTTCGTAGACTACACGCCTCGAAACCGATCATTATTCACGCTCAAGGGAACAATAAGTGGTATAAAAGTTATTATTATAAATCATATTACCATGTTTGACGGTGAACAGAGGGAGAGTGTGAAGACCACTCATCGTGAGACGGAGGAGTTTAGGCGGACGGCGGTGAGGAGAAAGTCGAAGGGAATACCGCGGGAGATTGAAGGTCAGCCTTCTCAAACTGCAGTTGTTTTTGGAAACGTTGAGTGATTTAACACTGGACAGATTTCAAATGTATCCTATTGTAGCCTATGACGTCTTTTTTGCAATGCATGTTATGATGGATTTAACTCATTTTGAGCAGAATAGTGGAGATGGATCCTTTGTGGTTTCTGATCCGAAGTCATATTTTGAGGAAACTGTGAAGATGTCCACAGCCACGTTATCTTTAGATAGACATTCTGACCAGAGAGTGGCAAACCCTGGTGTGGTGTGTTGACATGGACGAGGTTTACATGTAATTGGGGAGCCCAATCTAATGCTGTAGGAACTGTCTGGTCAACCCTGTACAGTAGTGACGGCCCCAGTGTCTCCTGTTTAGTCCCTAGCTGAGGGCTTTCAGTCATGGCCACAATGGAGACGCGATATTAGCGCATATTCTTTACAAAATAATCTAATGTGTCATTTTCTAATTGTAAACTACTCGGGCAATGTATTATTAGCGGTTGAATTACCAGACACTTTTTTTTTTGTGTGACCATCTCAAGTGCTTTGAAGTGGGTGAACTCAGCCATGTCTAAGGCAGAAGAGTCAGTAGTTTCACTGGTTATACTAATCTACCACTGGCATGCCCTGAAAACATAACAGGGTTTTGTTTGTAAACAACGTTCTCTAGGTATTGTGTGTGTGCGCAAATTGTCAGCAGCTGGGCTCAGCTCTTTGGATTACTGAAGTTGAGCTAAACTGAAATCTCCGTTCACCTGCACAAATCTGACTGAATTACCTCTTGTCTATGTAGTTCTGAAGCCATAACATAGTGTCTGTGATGTCTGCCAAGGCGTTGACTGAGCACAGCTGACTGGCATAATATGTTAGTGATTTACTGTCCCTTAGACACGGATGTAGTTTGTTTGTGGAGATAACTGTTTCTCATCCACGTCTCCTCACTGGAAAATAGTCTCACGTTTATGTTATTTCCCCCAGTAATAAACTGGAGGCGGTAGGTCCTAGGTTAGAAGGGTGAAAAAAATAAAAGGTTGTAGATTCAACCTAATGTAAGATGCTAAACAAATACTCTTGAGTTATTGATGGAACTGTTTTGTCACCTGATTTCACTCAGGAAACTCCTCCCCTTACACGTCCTCTGACAAGACAGTCACACAGTAACCACTCAGTCAGAAAGGGACACTCGCTGATAAGCAGTGAGTTACTGTTTTTGCATGTGTATGAGACCGACGCAGGACTCAATTCAAGAACAGCAGGTGCGTGTGCGAAGCGCTCCTCTGTCCTCTCTGGAACACTTTTGTCAGAGACCGACAACACATCTTGTGGATTTAAGTTGTGGGCTTTTTCTTGATCAGAAACATGCAAATGCCGATCATTCAGTTGGTTCACTATTTCACAGTGCCATTTAAGCCAGCGAAGTAATATTCGATTTAACTGGCCACTGTATGACAAACACACAGGGTTTGAGTGTGTCTGTGAACACAAACTGTGCCAATACTGCAGAGTCCGTGTTTATTATGCTAAACTCATGTTGGCATTTTCCGTTGAATTTTTACCTAGCCTGGGTACCGGTCTATTTGAGTTATCATGCCACTCCTTATCATGCTAATCAGCATGACACCGAGTGACGGCCTTGGAAATAAGAATGTGTTCTTAACTGACTTGCCTGGTTAAATAAAGGTAAAATAAAAAATAAAAAAAATAAACATGGAGTGGAATGTTAGCCTGACATCCAGAACCTGTTTTGCTAACTTTTGCCCACTTCGAAACAACAAACTGTCACTTTGGCGGTCCTCTCCTCCTCAGTAGACAAATAACCAACAGACTGCAGTCAGTGTCTAAGACATGTAGCCTATTATCTCTCCAGCGAAGTAAGAAAGAAAGGCTTAACATGTTGAGGGAAGTGAGAAGGAAAAGCAGTCAGATGACCGGGAGAAACACCATCTCTGCAACACGTGGGGAATTTGATTCCAGGCGTTGGTTATAATGTCAGTGCGCTTGGCATTGTTTTTGTCCGGGAATGCAGTTGTTAATCATTCATTTCTCCTGACATCATTGGGGAAAACTCCTGAAAGCATTGGAAACTCGTAGAAAAAGCACGCTAACGCCTTCAGTGAAAGAACAATGTCCGCTTTTACCATAAATAAAGGCCGCTTCGTTTACAAAGGAATTGAGAGGCACCACATTTGGGGTAGAGAACAGTCTAGTAGTGAGCTACACCCTATGAATACTGTAACAAGGTAACACAGTTCTCCTGCCCAAACATTTTTTTTTTTTTTACAACGTTTATTCAGTTTTACACACATTTCACTCATTAGTCAACACAATATAATTATCCTGAAAAGAAAGCGGTGGGGGACAAGTAGCCACTGTGCTAATGTTCCTGTAAACAGCTGGAGAATAGGGGTGGAGAAATGCAACCACTCTCACATTCATAGACCGCGCTATGGGTGCAAAGACTGACCAACCACGAGACGAAAACTATATAGTTTTAACCATTTGAGGCTACAGTGTTTGTTTACAAGTACATTGTTCACAAACAACGGGGCTAAACAAGTTTACATTTTTGGTTCCGTCTGGGAAAGACGGTTGAACCAAGCTCATGAGGCATCTGCAAGTTACATTATTCAAGAATCAATGGGCACACGTCACCAATCTCAAAACCCCAGAATGGATGTAGCAAACACAGATTTCCCCTCCAACCAATAAGTCACAGGGGTGTCGATTACAGATTTATTTAAATTGAACCTTTATTTAACTAGGCAAGTCAGTTAAGACCAAATTCTTATTTACAATGACGGCCTAAGTACGCCATCAGAGGATGGACTGTTCAAAGTATGTTAACTTCCTCATATCCTTACTGTATGTCACTATGGCAGGTGTCCATTCTCACTCTAAGTAGATCTCTCGCTCTCCCTCAGTACTGAGCAGCAGTACATGTGGCTCTGTGTATAGTACTGTAGCTGTGGGAGCACCATTGCCACAATTGGAGAGGAGGTCAATGGAAAGAGCCCTGCTAAGAAATCCCTACTCAAACCACAAAGCACAGTACGGGGACTGAGGGGAGTGTGGTTGGTTTAAAATGAAGTGTTAAAATACCACTACAAATGCCCTGTAGACTCTACTGCAAGCTAAATGTAGCCTGGTCCAAAATCTGTTTGTGCTGTTTTGCCAACTTCTATGGACATTGTCATGCCAATAGGAGTTGGCAAGACGGCACAAATACACTGAACAAAAATATAAATGTAACTTGCAACAATTTCTAAGATTTTACTGAGTTACAGTTCATATAAAGTAATTAATTCCCTATTTCAGCTCATGAAACATGGGACTAACACTTTACATGTTGCGTTTTTATATTTTTGTTCTGGAACCAGGCTAGGATAGATCCCTTACTCCGCTTCTCCCTCCCTATCTCCAGTGTCTCCTAAACCTGCCCATCTCCAGAGCCCTGGGGAGTGCCCTGTCACGGGGCCAGAAGGAGCTCTACTCACAGGGGCGGGATCAGGACCCCAAGCTAGGGGGCTAACGGTCCACAGCCCAGGAAAGTGTCATGGGACCAGGCCGAGGCACAGCCAAGTGAAGGGGGTACCACCAGGGACCAAGAGCCCAGGAAAGGGACTAGGTGTCCACAGCCCAGGGAAGCGCTCCAAACTAGGATCTCAGTCCACAGGGAAGGGAGCAGGATCTAGGCTGAACCAGCTGAGAAGCCCTGGGGCCAGGATGAAGAGACATGGTCACATGGCAGGATCACCCTGCAGCCTGCCTGACCTCATTCACCTTGAGGAAAACCAGTCTGTGCTCAGATCAGCTAACAGCAGCCCAACGCATACCACCACCTCTATAAGCCTAGACCAGCCTAGAGACCCAGACAGTGGGTCTACCGACAGCTCCCACACAGGACTGGATGCTCACAGACACAGTCCAGACAGGGCAGTAGTAGTGGCTCATAGGGAGGGCAGAGCGAGGGAGATCTCTCCCATAAATATGAATGGTTTGGACCTGATGAGGGACGCTGTACTGGTCGATGGCCATGTAGGAGACGGAGGGAAGGTGGATAAAGGGCTCGATGTGGACCTGTCCCCCTCTCACAGAACTGGGACTGAGGAGGCCAAGCTTCAGGAGAGCTCTACAGATGAGAAGAAGATGGAGGGAGGGAGTGAGGAGATGAGGGTGCAGGACTCCACTGAACAGAAGCTGTATAAGATTGCCAACGAGCTTCTGGTCACAGAGAGGGCCTATGTTGCTCGCCTTCACCTGCTAGACCAGGTCAGTGTGTCACTGTCAACTTCACGGTTTCTGTTCATCCACTGTAGTTATCACCACATGACTTGATCAGTATGTATTAATTAGCAGTGTTTTAACGTGTGTGCAGGTGTTCTGTGCCCGGCTGACTCAGGAGGCCGGTAAAGGCTTGTTCCCTGTAGATGTGGTGAGGACCATCTTCTCCAACATCTCCTCTATCCACACCTTCCACAGCCAGTTCCTACTGCCAGACCTGGAGACGCACATGGGCCAATGGTGAGACAACCCAAATAGATTATGTTGCAATTGAAGTACATGAAGTAATTATTTACAATGGAACTGAAGGACATGATTGGATTGGAACCTTGTTATTAAATGAAAATACGGTTATATTTCATGTAATTCATCCAGCCTCACAAAGACCGCCGTGGTTTTAACATTCCTACTTTAAATCGCTAGCATCATCTCTAAACAGTGATTAAATAATCATTTTTTGACCTTTGATCTCCGACCCTTGACTACACAGGTCTGTGAGCCCTCGTCTGGGTGATGTCATGCAGCAGCATGCTCCCTTCCTCAGGATGTATGCTGAGTACGTGATGAGCTTCAACCACGCCATGGAGCTGCTTAGAGTCTGGACGGAGAGGTCCGCACCATTCAGGAACGTCATACAGGATATACAGGTACAGTGGCTGGGCAGGGACACAGAGTAAATCTCTCTTCACACTTTACCTGAATATCTTTATTCATTCTCTTAATCTTCATATCACCATTCACCCAATGGAAATCAATAGCTGCTGACTTTGCAGTGGTGGAAACATTTAGTCGGTCTTGCCCTGTTGTTGATTTAGAGTTATCTTCCAGAGTCAGGAGGTGTGTGGTAGTCTGACCCTGCAGCACCACATGTTGGAGCCAGTCCAGAGGCTACCTCGTTATGAGATGCTGCTGAGAGACTACCTCAAGAGATTGCCTGATGATGACTCAGACCACAGTCATGCAGAGAGTGAGTTGGCACCTGCCTTACTGTAGCATAGACATAGTCCAACATACAGTAGATCAACAAAGGCTGGCCTCACTCTTACAGTAACAGAGATCAGGTAGTCCTCATCGCTAGCGAAGACTCACGCAGTGTCATCACAGTTACTACAAGTCTGAGGAACTGTCACAGAAACCATAATAGATTAGGTTTTGTGGTTTTGCTATCCTAAAAAAATAAGGTGTTCTCTTTTTCTGCCTTCAGAGTCTCTGCAGGTCATCTCTATGGCAGCAACGCACTCCAACAGTGCCATCCGCCAATCAGTACGTGCAGAACTAATATGCTAATCCTCTACTTACTGCAGATAACAATTGTCAGTACAGTATATCTAGAGACCATTTTTCTTTAGGCATAGTGAGTAAAATGTTACTACTGTTAACCACTGTTACCATCCTGTACTTCGTTATTTTGCAATCGGTTGGAACAGAAGTTTGTGATCTGCTTTGTTGTCTAACATCCTCCGCTCTACTGTGTTGTCCTCTAGGAGAATCTGAAGAAGCTGCTGGAGATCTATGAGATGTTGGGGGGGGAGGAGGAGGACGTGATGAACCCCTCCAATGAGTTCATCCGGGAGGGACGTATCCTGATGCTGGCTGCCAGGCACTCCGCCATGGAGCGACACGTCTTCCTGGTTAGACCAGCTCACAATATTTTAACCTTTATTTTACCAGGAAGTCCCATTGAGGTCAGACCATCTCTTTCCCAATGGAGACCTTATGGCGTTTAGGAGGACGCAACATTACATAATGTTGCTCTAGAAATGTATAGTGTAGAACAGAAATGATTTTCTGCTATGTATAATTTGAAATTAAATAATCTCTCATCAGAATCTTGCACTTCACTGACTAGGAACCACTGAACATCCATCCATTTAACCCACACATGTCAAACTCATTCCACGGAGGGCGGGTGTTTGCTCCACCCTTGTGCTTGATGAATTAAGGTCACCAATTAGTAAGGAACTCCCTCACCTGGTTGTCTAGGTCTTAATTGAAAGGAGAAAAAAACAGATATTCTGCCCTCCGTGGAATGAGATCAACACTCACTCTTGCATTAATGGGTCATTCAGGAGACTCTTGTGGCGCATACTTAAAACCCTCATGTCTTTCTTGCCTCTCCCTCCCCCTGCTGTCCATCCAGTTAAACAACATGCTGCTGTGCTGCACTCCTCGGTTCAGCCTGGGGGGGCAGCGCTTCACCGTGCGGACACGGATTGACGTGGAGGGCATGACGGTGCAGCGCACCACCAACGAACACCACCCCCACACCTTCCAGGTATCTGGCAAGGAGAGGACCCTGGAGAGAACCCTGGATCTACAGGCCAGGTGAGGGGATTGTGGGGGGTCACAATAATATAACTCACCTGAAGGTCTTGGATGGATGTATATATTTTGTATCAATGTTAACATGTGGCGTTGTCTTTCCAGCTCTGAACAAGACGAAGAGGACTGGATAAAGGTAACAGTGCTTTGTCATATTTTGAAACATGTTTAAATGACCAATGGCACATAATGAGTATATAGAGTACACATGGTCTAACGTGCCTTGTACTTTCAGGCTTTTCAGGACACCATTGATGTTTTCCGGCAGAAGAATGAGAATTTTAAGTCAGCTTCTAAAGAAGTAGAGGTATCTGTAAGGATCCCTTATTTTTCTGCAAAACAGAGACCAATACAATATTGTCTTCCATGCTTTTGTGTGTGTTTCTCCATCTGTACAGTATGCTTGCTGTATTCATATAGAGGGATAAATCACAGGCAAATGGGTGTGGAGGGGAACTGATCATTTAGCAAAAGGGAAGGAGAAACAACTCATTTGAGATCCTCTTACATGTATGGGTGGAAAAACAGGTTGGCTAGACGAAATGATTTTGTGTGTGTGAGAACAGACGGAGGAGCTGGGTCGGCGTGCCCCTCGATGGATCTGGGACAATGAGGTGACCATGTGTATGAAGTGTAGCGAACCCTTCAACGCCCTCACCCGATGGAAACACCACTGCAGAGCCTGTGGCTGTGTGAGTTAACACACACACACACACGGGTACATAGACATTCACACATAGATGCACACATTCACTTTACCTAAGGCTGGGCTAAGGTTATGATTAGTTGAAATGGCATTCATGTTCCGTTTACTTCCATTCTTTCTAACATAACCATACCGATATGACCATGACGTCTTGTGTCTCCACCTGTTTGTTAGGTGGTGTGTTGGAGGTGTTCAGACAACAAAGTAACTCTGGAGTACGATGGCAACAAGGTGAACAAGGTGTGTCTAGACTGCCACTCTGCCCTGACCCTCCGGGCCAACAGAGGGGAGAGGGGAGAGGGCAAGGAGGGGGGGCATTCTAGAGGTTCCACACCCCACCTCCCCATTTCCATCCCTACCCTTTCCCCAGGATCTGAAGGCCTTGTCTAGGGTCCCCTTGCAGGGGACAGGTGACGGCGGTTGTCAATGAAAATGGGATGGTGGTTAATGGGATGACAACGCCATGGTTGGCAACGGCAAGGGGACTTTCATCAATGGCAACGGAAGTGTCACTGATAATGGTTACGGGAGTGTCTCCAATAGAAACGGGTTGGCTGTCAATGACAGTGAGGAGGCTCGCTTGAACAGCCTCAGTGTTCACACACTATCCCCAAGTGTCTGTACTTGTGTTCAGTGTTATGGCCTTAATGAGATAGTGAGCTCCAACAGTATTGGGACAGTGACAATGTTAAAGTGCAGACGGGGGGGACACTTTTAGAAATTACAGCACTTTTTGTACATAGTCCCCCCCCCCCCCCCCCCCCCCCCCATTTTAGGGGACCAAAAGTATTGGGACAAATTCACTTATGGGTATTAAAGTAGTACAAAGTATTTGGTCCCATATTCCTAGCACACAATGATGACATCAAGCTTGTGACTCTACAACCTTGTTGGATGCATTTGCTGTTTGTTTTGGTGGTTTCCGATTATTTTGTTCCCAATAGAAATGTATAGTACATAATGTATTGTGTAGTTTTAGGGTTACTTGTATTGTAAATAAGCATATAATATATGTTTCTAAATACTTCTACATTAATGTGAATGCCAATACAGATAAGTGAATTTGTCCCAATACTTTTGGTCCCCTAAAATGGGGAGGACTATATACTAAATGTTGGATGAAAATTCCCTCATTAAAGCTGACAGTCTACACTTTAATCCCATAGTCATTGTATCATTTGAAATCCAAAGTACAGAGCCAAAATGTTACTGTACTTTTGGAGCACTGTATACCGTAATGAGATGTATTTTGTATAAAAACTCGATGTAAGAGTATTCTGGCTATTCCCTATCTGGATCAGAAAATCAAGTAACCTTACAGTTTGTATTTGAAACGATTTACCTTTTGAAAAAAATAAAGTTAAACTTGTTTAAAAGTGAAGCAAGGTGTTTATTGCACTAGAAAAGAAAAGTTGGAAACTTTTTAAGTAACTCAGTTAAGTTTCTTATGTTAGCAGTATGTGTTATTAAAGAGATTCTCTTATACTTTTTTTGCCAGTAGTTCTGAAAGTAGCACTCGTGACCCGACAATGGTCCATTACATGTGCAGGTACAGTTGAAATCGGAAGTTTACATACACTGAGGTTGGAGTCATTAACTTGTTTTATAAACCACTCCACAAATTTCTTGTTAGCAAACTATAGTTTTGGCAAGTCGGTTAGAACATCTAATTTGCGCATGACACAAGTAATTTTTTCAACAATTGTTAAAAGACAGATTATTTCACTGTATCACAATTCCAGTGGGTCAGAAGTTTACATACACTAATTTGACTGTGCCTTTAAACAGCTTGGAAAATTCCAGAACATGGATTTAGAAGCTTCCGATAGGCTAATTGACATAATTTGAGTCATTTGGAGGTGTGGATGTATTCCAAGGCCTACCTTTAAACTCGGTACCTCTTTGCTTGACATCAGAAAATCAAAAGAAATCAGCCAGGACCTCAGGATAAAAATGGTAGACCTCCACAAGTCTGGTTCATCCTTGGGAGCAATTTCCAAATGCCTGAAGGTACCACGTTCATCTGTACAAACAATAGTACGCAAGTATTAACACCATTGGACCATACTGCTCAGGAAGGAGGCACGGTCTGGTTCCTAGAGATGAACATTGTCGTGGCAGAATCAGAATCCTTTAGGTAATATTTATAAATAAGATGTTTTATACATTTTTATAGTATGCTTATGTGGGAAAAATGACTGGGGCCCAGAGTGGGGTAAAAGGTTCTTTGTGTAATGTTCCTAAGATCTGTTATTCGTCATGTGAGTTTTGATGGGTGAGTCTTGGCTATAAATGATACTAAGGACTGTTTTGTAAGCACTCTCAGAGAATTCATTTATGGACACTGAATTGATATGAGAGTAACAGGGCTATGGTGAAGCTCATATAATTAAAGATGGACTTTATGATAACTCTGACTTGTGTGTGGTTTGCTCTCATGATTTGGTAATACAGGACATTTCCACGACAACATACTTTGGTGTGAAAAGTGCAAATCATCCCAGAACAACAGCAAAAGATCTTGTGAAGATACTGGAGGAAACAGGTACAAAAGTATCTATTTCCACAGAAATTTCTTCTGCTCGGATTAAACAAAAACAGAACTGTTTGGCCATAATGACCATAGTTATGTTTGGAGGAAAATGGGGGATGCTTGCAAACTGAAGAACACCATCCCAACCGTGAAGCACGGGGGTGGCAGCATCATGTTGTGGGGGTTCTTTGCTGCAGGAGGGACTGGTGCATTTCACAAAATAGATGGCATCATGAGAAAAATGGTTTAAAAATGATTTCACCAAAGTACAGGAGCATCTCTTTAAGTAAATATATTCCTATGGAAAGGTTCTACACATTTTATGGAGATGGAGACCTTCCACTATATACTCGACATGACCAAAAGTATGTGGACACCTGCTTGTCAAACATCTCATTCCAAATCATGGGTGTTATTATGGAGTAGGTCCCTCCCCTTTGCTGCTATAACAGCCTCTCTAATCTTCTGTGAAGGCTTTCCACTAGATGTTGGACCATTGCTGCGGGGACTTGCTTCCATTCAGCCACAAGAGCATTAGTGAGGTCGGGCACTGATGTTGGGTGATCATGCTTGGCTCACAGTCATTGTTCCAATATGTCCCAAAGGTGTTCAATGGGGTTGAGGTCAGGTTCTGTGCAGGCCAGTCAAGTTCTTCCACACAGATCTCGACAAAACATTTCTGCATAGACCTTGCTTTATGCTAAAAACAGGAAAGGTCCTTCCCCAAACTGTTGCCAGAAAGTTGGAAGACCAAAATTGTCTAGAATGTCATTGTATGCTGTAGTGTTAAGATTTCCCTTCACTGGAACTAAGGGGTCTAGCCCGAACGATGGAAAAACAGACCCAGACCATTATTCATCCTCCACCAAACTTTACAGTTGGCACTATGCATTTGTGCAGGTAGCTTTTTCCTGGCATCCGCCAAACCCAGTTTCGTTCATCGGACTGCCAAATGGTGAAGCATGATTCATCAGTCCAGAGAACACATTTCTATTGCTCCAGAGTCCAATGGCAGCAAGCTTTACACCACTCCAGCCGACGCTTGGCATTGCACAGGGTGATCTTAGGCTTGTGTGCGTCTGCTCGGCCATGGAAACCCATTTCATGAAGCTCCCGACGAACAGTTTTTGTGCTGGCGTTGCTTCCAGAGGCAGTTTGGAACTCGGTAGTGAGTGTTGCAACCGAGAACAGACGATCTTTACGCGCTTCAGCACTTGTCAGTCCCGTTCTGTGAGCTTGTGTGACTTACCACGTCGCAGCTGAGCCGTTGTTGCTCCTAGACGTTTCCATTTCACATTAACAGCACTTACAGTTCACGGGCAGCTCTAGCAGGGCAGAAATTTGAAGAACTGACTTGTTGGTAAGGTGGCATCCTATGAAGGTACCATGTTTAGCAAGATCGCGCCGACAGAGATGGTCGCCTCATTTCGAGTCCTTAGGAAACTATTCAGTATTTTTTTTATGTATTATTTCTTACATTTTTACCCGGGGAACTCTAAAGTTCCAGCCAGGAAGAACAATTGGATATAAGAGCGACGTCAACTTACCAACTTTACGACCAGGAATACGACTTTCCAGAAGCAGATCCTCTGTTTGGACTACCACCCAGGACAATGGATCTAATCCCAGAAGCCGACCCAAAACAACTGCACTGCAGAAGGGGCAGACGGAGCGTCCTCCTGGTCAGGCTCCGTAGACATGCACATCGCCCACCACTCCCGATTATACTATTCACCAATGTCCAGCCTCTTGAGAACAAGGTAGATGAAAATCAAGCAAGGGTTTCCTTCCAGAGAGACATCAGAGATTGTAACATTCTCTGTTTCACGGAAACATGGTTCTCTCGGGATATGTTGTCGGAATCGGTTCAGCCACCAAGCTTCTCCATACATCGCGCTGACAGAGATGATAACCTCTCTGGGAAGAGGAAGGGCGGGGGTGTATGCTTCATGATTTACGACTCATGGTGTAATCATAACAACATACAGGAACTCAAGTCCTTCTGCTCACCCGACCTAGAATTCCTTACAATCAAATGCCGGTCATATTACCTTCCAAGAGAATTCTCATTAGTTATCGTCACAGCTGTGTACATTCCCCCTCAAGCAGACACCACGACGGCCCTCAAGGAACTTCACTGGACTCTATGTAAACTGGAAACCATATGCATTTATTGTAGCTGGGGCTTTTAAGAAAGCAAATTTGAGGACAAGGCTACCTAAATTCTATTAGGATGGTGATTGCAGTACTCGCGGAGGGCATTTGCTCGATCACTGCTACTCTAACTTCCACGATGAATACAAAGCCCTCCCCGCCCTCCCCGCCCTCCCTTCGGCATATCCGATCACGACGCTATCTTGCTCCTACCGTCTCATAGGCAGAAACTCGAACAGGATGTACCAGTGACTAGAACCATTCAACGCTGGTCTGACCAATCGGAATCCACGATTCAAGATTGTTTTGATCACCTGAACTGGGATATGTTCCGGTCAACCTCAGAGAACAACATCGATCTATACGCTGACTCGGTGAGTGAGTTTATAAGGAAGTGCATTGGAGATGTTGTACCCACTGTGACTATTAAAACCTACCCTAACCAGAAATCGTGGATGGATGGCGACGTTCACACAAAACTGAAAGCACGAACCACCGAATTTAACCATGGAAAGAGGTCTTAGAATATGGCTGAATATAAACAGTGTAGCTATACCTCCGCAGGGCAATCAAATAAGCAAAATGCCAGTACAGGGACAAAGTGGAGTCGCAATTCAATGGCTCAGACACGAAATCACGGAATACAAAAAGAAAACCAGCCATGTCACAGACACCAATGTCATGCTTCCAGACAAACTTAACACCTTCTTTACCCGCTTTGAGGATAATACAGTGCCAACGGCGTGGCCCGCTAACAAGGACTGCATCCCCCCTTCTCCGTGGCCGACGTGAGTAAAACATTTAAACGTGTTAACCCTCGCAGGGCTGCTGGCCCAGACGGCTTCCCTAGCCGCGTCCTCAGAGCATGCGCAGACCAGCTGGCTGGTGTGTTTATGGACATATTCAATGGCTCCCTATCCCAGTCTGCTGTCCCCAAATGCTTCCAATTGAGATGGCCGCCATTGTTCCTGTACCCAAGAGGCAAAGATAACTGACCTAAATGACTACCTCCCCGTAGCACTCACTTCTGTCATCATGAAGTGCTTTGAGAGACTAGTCAAGGAATATCACCTCCATCTTACCGGCCACTCTAGACCCACTTCAGTTTGCATTCCACCCCAACAGGTCCACAGACAATGCAATCGTCATCAGACTGCACACTGCCCTATCCCATCTGGACAAGAGGAATACCTACGTAAGAATTCTGTTCATTGACTACAGCTCAAAATTCAACACCATAGTACCCTCCAAGCTCATCATCAAGCTGGAGGACCTGAGTCTCAACCCCGCCCTGTGCAATTGGGTCCTGGACTTTCTGATGGGCCGCCCTCATGGTGAAGGTAGGAAACAACATCTCCACTTCGCTGACCCTCAACACTGGAGCCCCACAAGGGTGCATGCTCAGCCCCCTCCTGTACTCCCTGTTCACCCATGACTGTGTGGCCATGCATGCCTCCAACTCAATCATCAAATTTCAGACAACAGTAGTAGGCTTGATGACCAACAAAAACAAGACAGCCTACAGGGAGGAGGTGAGGGCACTTGGAGTGTGGTGTCAGGAAAACAACCTCTCACTCAACATCAACAAAATAAAGTAGATGATTGTGGACTTCAGGAAAAAGCAGAGGGAGCACACCCCTATCCACATCAAAGGGACAGCAGTGGAGAATCACAGACAAACAGCGCCTCTTCAACCTCAGGAGGCTGAAGAAATTTGGCTTGTCACCCAAAACCCTGACAAACTTTTACAGATGCACAATCGAGAGGATCCTGTCGGGCTGTATCACAGCCTGGTATGGCAACTGTACTGCCCTCAACCGCAAGGCTCTCCAGAGGGTGGTGCGGTCTGCACAACGTATCACCGGGGGGCAAACTACCTGCCCTCCATGACACCTACATGACCCGATGTCACAGGAAGGCCAAAAAGATCGTCAAGGACATCAACCACCCAAGCCACTGCCTGTTCACATTGCTACCATGCATAAGGCGAGGTCAGTACAGGTGCATCAAAACTGGGAATATGAGAGACTAAAAACAGCTTCTATCTCAAGGCCATCAGACTGTTAAACAGCCATCACTAACTCAGAGAGGCTCCTGCCTACATGGAGACCCAATCACTGGCCACTTTAATAAATTGATCACTAGTTACGTTAAACAATGGCACTTTAAATAATGCCACTTTAATAATGTTTACATATCTTACATTACTCATATCATATGTACATACTGTATTTTATACCATGTATTGCACCATGCCTATGCCGCTCGGCCATTGTTCATCCATATATTTGTATGTACATATTCTCATTCACCCCTTTTAGATTTGTGTATCAGGTAGTTGTTGGGGAATTGTTAGATTACTTGTTAGATATTAATGCATTGTCAGAACTAGAAGCACAGACATTTCGCTACACTCTCATTAACATTTGCTAACCATGTGTGAACAATAACATTTCATTTGATTTGTTGAAAGTCACTGAGCTCTTCAGTAAGGCTATTCTACTGTCAATGTTTGTCTATGGAGATTGCTTGGCTGCGTCCTCGATTTGATACACCTGTCAGCAACGGGTGTGGCTGAAATAGCCGAATCCACCTATTTGAAGGGGTGTCCACATACTTTGTGTATCATGTAACAGGTTCAGTTCTCTCACACCTTTTCCCTGCGTCAGCTTAAAATGATGTTATATTTTTCTCCTGTTACGTCACAACCACGTTACATTTCTCCTACCTTGCCTAACTACATTTTGTAGTTGTGTGTGTTTGAGGGGTGTTTTTCTGGGGCATGGGAGAGTGTGGGGGGGGGGGGGGGGGGGGGGGTTGATTGAGTGCCAAGAGATTGAAGCTACAGACACAACCCACAAGCACTAGCAGTCAGATCACCACCACCCCTGACATCTGGGATGAGCTGAGAAACATGGTGCACAAGCAGGGAACCATCGTGGTGAAGATGAGGAACATGGAAGCCAGACTGGAGAGGAAGAATGCAGGTACAGTGCATTTGAAAAGTATTCAGACCCCTTGACTTTTTACACATTTTGTTATGTTACAACCTTTTCCCCCATCAATCTACAAACAATACCCCATAATGACACAGCAAAGAAGAAAAAAAATCCCTGTGTGTTTGTTGAATGTTTAACCTGTTAGGTATTTTAATGTCTACTTGCTAAATGTTTGTCTGCTAGTCTTTCATTGTAAATTGTAAAGTGTTATGTCTGTAGTGTATGTTTTGTTGTGTTTATGGACCACAGGAAGATGAACTGTTGTCATGAGGAACCAAATGAAGATACAGATCTGACTGGGGACAGACGTCAGTTTAATGTCTAGTTGTGATTTTCATTTGGTTAGGTTGTCAAGTAATGTGAATTTATCGTGAAATCAACCAAATAAATCACCATGTCATTGGATTTAGGTGAAGATTTGGTTGAAAAAAAGACTAAATTTCCTTACGTAGATAATTTTTTTCAAATAAACTCAGTTTTTCCACGTTAATTGAATGTCATCACATTTATTTGTTTGGTTGAAATGACCATGGAAAAAAACAATATTGATTCAAACAGTTTTTGCCCAGTGGGATATAGGCTATTGTATGTGTAGGCCTACAGATGTTAATTTGGTTCACTGCGGATGTTCATTTGGTTCGCTATGAGTTTGGTTCAATGGAGTATCAACAGTTTTTGAGCATTGTTTTTTTTCTCCATAATTCCAGCCATGGGGGATCAGACTAAGTGCCAGTGAAAAGGAGGTATAGGAGCTGAAGACCGAAAATTCAGGTAATGTGCATTCCGTATAAAATTGGAAGTTAATTTGGTTCATTATTATATCGGTTCGTGAAAGATCTGTGGCTCTATTTAATAGAAATGTAAAGATAATTTCAGATTGAGAACATTGCCTTTCAATCACCCTGTAGCGCTGAACTTCTGCGATACGGATTGAATTGAGCCCCAACGGCTTTTGAGAATTTCTGACCATAATTCCAGCCATGACTGCCATACTGACTGCCATACTGAATGCCGGTGAGGAGGAGCTGAAGAGAAAGAATGCAGGTTCAAGTCAGTTGGCCAACAACTGTTTCTCGTTTGTTTTTTTATAGGCAGTTTATTTTATGGGTATTTCTCATATTCGTTTTTAGTTTCCTTTCATATTATTTTAGCCCTGGAGGCCAGCGTGACAGGCAGTGAGTGGCAACACAGGTAATTAAACTATGTAAAAAACATTATACTTAAGGTAGGTTTAACAAATGTTAAGTTTACTAATGTGTCCTTTCCGGCAATCACAGCATTGGAGGCCAGACTGTCCATGAGAGGGAGGTGGAAGAGTTGGAGAGAGAGAAGGCAGGTATAACCGATACAGAAAAGGAGTTGTTTTCCAGTCAAAAGGGCTGCACTTGTTTGTAACCCGAGGAGGTTAGGTGGCTGTTGGTGAATGTTTAGCTTCTTAGCAGAATAATGTTGGCTTTCATGGGCTTTATTTATCTTTCAATAATAAGCGCCAATACTGACACCACACTTCTACAGCAAAGTCTTCACCAACATCAGCAAGGCCTGCAAACCAACTACATGTAGCCTACTAACCACACACTGAATCCAGCATTACCAACAGTTTCTCTAGCCCTGTTTATACCTGCTGTAAACATGCGTCCTGATCTTGTCTTTTTACTCTTTTAAGATTTGATCACAGTCACATCACAATGCGCCTTTCAATCGTCTACACCTGCTTAAAAATGTGGGCACAATCAGAACGTGTACAACATCAGTACAAAGGCCGCATGTTAGAACCAGGTGTAAACAGGGCTTCTGAGAGACGGACAATGCTAATCCCTCCCTCTCCTCTGATGCAGGTATCTTCACACAGCCAGTGAGAGGGAGTCTAGTACATCAGATTCACTGCAATGGATTACCTCACATCGCCGTTCATCTTTACCACAATGACAAAAGTGTTCTGGTAAATGACCAATACGGTACACATGGAGATCTTCGGTACTTGTCTAATGCATTCTCTAGAGCTGGAGGAGGGGGATGCGATCTACATGCGTCTCCCCTCAGGCTGGGGGCTCTTTTATCATTTTGATAACTACAACACCTTCAGTGGCTTGCTGCTCTTCCCTATGTGAAGGGAGCACCGTAAATAATGTCATGATTTCTGATGTGAACAGTTCTGATGAATCGATAAGGAGCATCACAAAAAAAAAGCCAGAATTTTTTTTTGTTTACATTTTTTTCAACATTCTTTGTAATTTAGGGTTAAATGCCTTGCTCACGGGCACATCAACAGATTTTTCACCTATTCGGCTCTGGGCTTCAAAACAGCAACCATTCGGTTACTGTCCCAATGCTCATAACCACTAGGCTACTTGTCATTCACAGTTTACCATCATTGGCGTAAAGTGTCTCCATCACAGGAGGTTGGTGGAACCTTAACTGGGGAGGACAAGCTCGTGGTAATGGTTGGAGCAGAATCAATGGAATGGTATCAAATACATTTGTTTCCATGTGTTTGATACCATTCCATTATCTCCGTTCCAGTCGTTATTATGAGCCGTCCTCCCCTCAGCAGCCTCCACTGGTCCATTACTGTACATCTGCTTTTCTTTGTATTTCTGACAGTCAGAATTTCAGAGGCGAAAACCAAAAAAACAGTTTTAAACCTCAACAGAAATGAACACAGTATTTATTTTTACCATCCCCTTCGTATGTTTGACATCGAGAGCTGCGGCAACACTTTGTTTTGAACCCACAACCTCGAAGCTTTGAGGTAGAGATTGAACCACCACCATCATCATTGTTTACCCTTCCCTTTGTATGTTTGACAGCGAGAGTTGCGGAAACGTACACAATGGCAGAATAGATGAGGTTCGAAGCTAGAACCTCTTGGTCTACAAGGCAGTAATTGAACCACTGCACCACCATCTCCATCACATTTTATACCACACTCTTTGTATGTTTGACATCGAGAGTTGCTGAAACGTACACAACAGTATAAGAAATGAAGTTTGAACCTACGACCTCTTGGTCTGAAGGATAGGATATAACCATTGAGCCAACAGCTCATTCACATTTTTCACTCTTCGTATATTTGACAGAGAATTGAGGAAACACCACAAGTACATTTTTAAAGTCATATAAAGTTGTTACAATTCTATGTTGGACATCATAAGAAAGTGTGCTGGTGAGTCCTGACCCCTCTTTCACCGGAAACCAAATCCACATGTGAACTAGTATTGTGTACTTAAGGGCTCGATTCAGTCCGTATCACGGAAGCTGCGTGACTGAAATGTGAAGGTCATTTCCGAATGAGTTGACATATGCAGTGTTTACCGGGAATGCAGTCTCCGTGAACGTGTAAAACATGGCCTTTAAATGTATATCGCACTGTAGCGTGGACCTTCAGCGCTACGGATTGAATCGGGCCCTTAGTATCAGGTCTGTAGTATCATGATTATGGATGGTGTTGGTGGCCATTTCTATACAATGCTGACCACAGTGGTTTTGGGCTTAGCAGTGACTTAATGGGATCCTTTTATAATAAAACACATTCTACAGATCCCTTTCTATTTAAAGACAAAAGTTTGGTGATTTATGCTCTCAAAAACATAAATAAATAGATGTCATATTAAGAGAAGTGACAAATCCTCCCTCAGTTTGAGGACATTACCACAGAGTTTAGATTTGACTCCCCATTTGAAAACATAAGGAAACCGTAAGCATGACTTTCTTGGTAAGTTCTGCTCATAGGCACCGAATCTCCAGAGATCCAGGATGTTTCTGGTTGGCTCCACTCCTCCAGAAAAAGAGGGTTGGGGATAGACGTGAATGACATTCCTCTGTACTGTACATTTTATTGACAGGCAGGAAGGCGATGGTTAACAGTCCAGATTGAGCACCCATGAATGTCATAGGACAGTACCAAGAACTTTTCTTGTTCTGTGGCTCTCTCCATTCATTTGCTTTTTTGGGCCTGAGGGTCTCCCTTATTCATAAAGCATCTGAGTAGGAATGCTAATCTAGGATCAGGTCCCCCCTGTCCATGTAAGTCTTATTCAATGAGCTCTAAAAGGCTAAACGGATCTGAGATCAGCACTACTGAGACGCTTTATGAATACAGGCCTTTGTCTCAGCCTTGCCAACATATTCTGACCTCTCAGTCCAGACTCCAGACTGTCTGCATTGAGTCTGTGTGTCTGAGTGTGCAGGATCCTGTAGGTCAGTCAGTGTGCCACCCAGGCCTCAGCTGCAGCAAGGGTGCTCGGTGACCAGGAGGCTGTCATAGCCGTATGTCTCCAGCAGGTGGAGCAGGAAGAGCCTGTCTCCGTGAGGGTCTAGCCCCATGGCCCTCACACTCTCCTGGGTTAGGATGGGCTCAGGTCTCCCTGCCACCTCACTGAGCGTCTGGAAGATACGGTTATTCTGCTCCAGGAAAAACCTACAACGGTAGAGAAGAAATGAGAAGTACTTATTTTTTTAAACAATGTTTTCATGGACATTTTATTTGGTTTGTATATAGAAATAAACTGCTTAAGTGTAAAAAAATAAAATAATAATTTTGAAGGCTTCTTTATAAACACCAGTTGTAGACTGGATCCTGGTGTAATATACTGACAGAATGAAGTGGTCCTCTTCACTGGACACACAGTCTCCATTCTCCTCCTGAGAATATAACAGCATCTGCCTGGAAACACCATGTTGTCATTATTATCATCACCTCTGTATCGACTACAAGAAGATAACATGAACAACATTCTCCCCCTCAGGTTGTTTTGCAGACTGTACTGTACCTCTGTTCAGTGAGTTTGCGGTACTTCTCTCTGTCTGCAGCGCTGAGCCGCAGTAAAGGCTTCAGACTCTCTCTGGTCGTCCTCACATTCTGGTTATCCACATAGACGTCGTACAGGTCCCGCTTCTCCTCAAAGATCTTCTCTGTGGTGCCTACGCACACGCGCACACACACACACACACACACACACACACACACACACACACAAGCCCGTCAGTTTTATTGGAATAGTCTGAAGTGTATTCCGCTCTGTCTCTCACAGATGTGAAAGAAATAGACTGGTTGTAGAAGTGATAGCAAAACCCTACAATGCCTCCACCATATTGCTTTCACCCATCTTCAGTTTTCAGATCAGTGCAGATGAATGGAAGGGGAAGTTAAAGACTATGAAGATGCCCTATTCCCTAACTCCAGACACTCACACGCTACGTAGGACAGTTCCGTATCCAGGGTATCAATGTCTGCCACGTTGACATAGAAGAAGGGGCGGAACTCTGGCACGGCCACGCCCACCCCCGGGATGGACACGTTGGCCAGGCAACAGCAGCAGTACACTAGGGAGGACAGGAAATAGAGAAAGTTAATGAAAATGTGTATAAAAGTGTATGTTTAAGAGTACATAGGTGAGTAGCATTGTGTTCTTTTCAGCATGAAGAAAACAAACGCAACTGAGAAGTTACTGTGTATGTCTGTTTCTGTGCTTGCATCCGTGTGTGTGTGTGTGTGTGTCTGTCTGTGCGTGTGCATGTGTTAGTGCACCCCCTCACCTCTGTAACAGACCACGCCCACAGGTGGAGGAGAGAAGATGAGGATACGTCTCCTCAGCAGAGCTAACTTCCACAGGACCATGATCTGCTCCCCAAAGAACTGGATGAACTGAGACATGCACCCAGCTGGGTGGGTGATCTGGAGGGAGGAGAGCTACTGTCATCATCATCACCATCAATACTAGCAGCACAAAAACACAAACACAGAATCCCGTCACCTGAAATACCATTTCATATTTGCGTAATAGTAAACCTCAACCTCTCACCTTCATCTCAGGGTGCATACAGTGGTTGAGTGCTGCTCCCCAGGCACTGCCAGGACATGCAGTAACCACACTCTCCCCATCAGGGGGCAGCACTGATCTCTTATCCTCAAAGAACGCCTCCAGAGGAGAGTACTGGCCAGGAGTTTTCAACTGGAGCCTGGATCAGAAACAGAAACACACACACACACACACAAATTGAAAGTAATACAGGCAATGTAAGCAGAATGCATGCAGGGAATTATATTCGAGCAAGGACCTGAGATGGACTAGGAAAAGACAGGCAGAAAGAAAGAATGAGACTGGGATTCACATCAGAGGGCTCTAATATGACCTCTGCAGGGTTAATCCCAATATATGGTCCATTTAACCCAAGATTAAGCAGTGGTAATCCAAGATTTGGGTTCATTTGTAGCTATCTAATGTAAAGCCATTGTGTATCTGTCTAGGAATGGGTCTGTTTATGTGTCTGGGGGAAGATTACCATAGTGGGGTCTCTCCTTGTCACGCTATAATAACAGAGTAGGTAGAAGTTGTTCCTCAACACTGATACAGGAACAGTTGTTTCATCCACCCTAATGATACATTTTTGGGAGTAGGGTAATCTGATCCTAGATCTGTTGTTAGGTGCAACTTCTACTTCGAGCTATGCTAACATCGTCAGCATTCTCTCTTCAACTCTACTAAGGGTTGACATCTAAATTGCAATCTGTGTGTATAACATTGACGACTGAAAATTTGAGTTATGCATGCAGAGTAGGCCTCATGTTAGGATTCATCCTGGACTATCAATGCAACAGTAGTGTCCTTGAAATAACAGATGAGCATGCAACTCACACTAAAAATGATGGGCTAAAAACAACCCAATCTTGGTTATTTGGTAAGCCAGAGCTGGTTAAATAATGGACAGAACATATGTTGGGTTATTTTGACCCAGCCAGTTGGGTTACATGAATAGACCATAGATTTGGGACTACCCAAATATGGGTTAAATTAACCATCAATTAGTTATTTTTACTCTATGCTGGGTTGACCTAGCAGCTGGGTCTTTTTTAATATAATCCTATGGTTAGTTTCAGGAGGCGTATTAGGGGCGTGGCTTTCAGATACCTCTTATTGGCCACCCATGAGAGTAAATGTCATTCCTGTTCATCATCATTAAAGATGCACTGTGCAGAAATCGCTCTGCCATTTTCTGGTTGCTAAAATTCGAATAGTTCGCTTAATTTCCGTTTCTGTGACAAAACAAGCAAGTATAGTGGAGAGAATCATTGTACCATCTAAACCAGGGTTTCCAACACTCGGTCCTGGGCCCCCCCCCAGGGTGCACATTTTGTTTTCTGCCCTAGCACTATACAGCTGATTCAAATAATCATGAGTTGGTATAAAAAGGTATACCACCTTATTGGATCCCATAGGCTTTTAGGGAACTCATACACTTCTGTAAGCAGCGAAAAAATGCCAATGTTTAACCATAACGTGATAACTATGCAACAGAAGAGATGAATAAGAATTGCATTTACACTGGTGGGTGGCTAAAAAGAGGAAGTGAGAGGAAGAGCAAAAAAGAGAAAGGACTATCTGGAAACCACAGTATGTCTGTGTCCAAAATGACACCCTATTACCTATTAGTACAATACTTTTGACCAGGGGGTGCCAGCACAACTTTTGACTCTGGTCAAATGTAGTGCACTATATAGGGAATAGGGTGCCAATTTCAGACTCACCTATCTTGTTGAGCAGGATATGTGACAGATTGCAGTGTGACACCCCTCTCACACACCATTTTTAATGCAGGAGATAATTATAAATACCAGGGAGATGACTGTGACTTGAGGAGAGAGAGAGAGAGAGAGAGAGAGAGAGAGAGAGAGAGAGAGAGAGAAACATGAGAGAGGATACAGAGAGTGACAGAAAGTGAGAGAGAGGTAAAGAGAGAATGGGGATATAGAGTACAAGAAACAGAAAGAGAGATCCAGAGAAAGACTGTGAGAGGGGGAGAGAGGGCAGAGGGGGAGTGAAAGAGAGATCCAGAGAAAGACTGTGAGAGGGGGAGAGAGGGCAGAGGGGGAGTGAAAGAGAGATCCAGAGAAAGACTGGGAGAGGGGGAGAGAGGGCAGAGGGGGAGTGAAAGAGAGATCCAGAGAAAGACTGGGAGAGGGGGAGAGAGGGCAGAGGGGGAGTGAAAGAGAGATCCAGAGAAAGACTGGGAGAGGGGGAGAGAGGGCAGAGGGGGAGTGAAAGAGAGATCCAGAGAAAGACTGGGAGAGGGGGAGAGAGGGCAGAGGGGGAGTGAAAGAGAGATCCAGAGAAAGACTGGGAGAGGGGGAGAGAGGGCAGAGGGGGAGTGAAAGAGAGATCCAGAGAAAGACTGTGAGGGGGAGAGAGGGCAGAGGGGGAGTGAAAGAGAGATCCAGAGAAAGACTGGGAGAGGGGGAGAGAGGGCAGAGGGGGAGTGAAAGAGAGATCCAGAGAAAGACTGGGAGAGGGGGAGAGAGGGCAGAGGGGGAGTGAAAGAGAGATCCAGAGAAAGACTGGGAGAGGGGGAGAGAGGGCAGAGGGGGAGTGAAAGAGAGATCCAGAGAAAGACTGGGAGAGGGGGAGAGAGGGCAGAGGGGGAGTGTAAGAGAGATCCAGAGAAAGACTGGGAGAGGGGGAGAGAGGGCAGAGGGGGAGTGAAAGAGAGAGAGAGATCCAGTGACAGAAAAAAGAGAGAGTGAGGGAAAACTGCGACCAAAAAGAGAGAAAGACAAAGACAGAGAGCAAAAAACAGAGAATTTATATTATCGATAGATAACTTAAACCAGATCTACCTGACTTGGTGTTCCAGGAAGCTCATGTATCGGTACAGCAGGGTGTAAGATGTTGACAGGATACCCACAGACTTCATTCTTGCCCCCCTCTCCACCACACTATCCACCGCCATGTTGGCAAAGCACGCCAGGCCAAAGTACCCACCCTTACGGAAGTATCTGTGGAGGCCAGAGAAAGAACCATGAGTCAAGCCAAGGGACCATACTGCCCTGCCAGTTGGCCGATTTGTCTGCTGACGATCAGTTCTAAGGTTTTGCTGTCCTGTCAAGGAGGCACAGGGGGTGCATCTAAATGTTTAGTCTAAAAGATCTTCCTCGCCTTCACTTGTATGCTTTCCTTCATCAGCTTTGCTACTAAATAACAGGGCAGAAGGCTGATGCCTGGTAGCGTTCCCCCATTTCAAATGAGTTTAAATGAAGGAGGCGAGGACAGGAAGCCTATTAATTAGACTACTGAGATGCAGGATAGGATACAAAAAAAGGGTGCCACTTTATACTATTGATGGGTTTAAAAAAATAAAGGATTCAAGTTTATATGATTGAGATGCAGCCGGCTGTACCTACATGAAGTCGCTGGAGACTCTGTGGGAGCCGCTGGCCATAGCCTTGAACTCTACTCCCTCCAGGTTCATGTCCTCTGGCAGACACCACTCTAACATGTTACCTAAACAGTAAACACACACACACATAAACGGGAGTGAAATTAGGCAATACTGTAGGTATGGTTACCACAATTGTCCTAAAATGTGAACGTTTTCACAAATGTGCAAATCTGCATGTAGATCAACCAACCAACCATAGGCCTCAAACTATTTGGTCTGTGAGAGCCAGAAATCTTGCTTGTTTGTAGGTGACCAAATACTTATTTTCCACCATAATTTGCAAAATAAATTCATTAAAAATCCTACAATGTGATTTTCTGGATTTTTTTTCTCATTTTGTCTGTCATAGTTGAAGTGTACCTATGATGAAAATTACAGGCCTCTCTCATCTTTTTAAGTGGGAGAACTTGCACAATTGGTGGCTGACTAAATACTTTTTTGCCCCACTGTATCTAGCCTGCTATGGCTTATACCTCTCGGATATTCCGAGGTGAGTGACAGGGGTTGCCTTTAGGGTGTGGTCATAGAGAATTCACACATCCCCTGTGACTTTGGGGTTCCTGAGTAAGAATATAGAGGTCTTTGTGTTGAAGAGCATCCTCAAGGCGTAGGCGAATACCACATATGACCAGTGGTCCCCAATGGTTGGGGACATCAATTATCTGGCCTAGTTCAAGTGAATCCATCCCAAGCTCTCTGATGCAATTTCTGCAAATAATAACCAGTAGTAGGCCTATAATGAACAATAAAATAATTATTATATGCATGGATGCTATAGGCCTATAGATGTTACAAATTGATGGGTGTGACCATGCAGCTGCTTCTCTAGGCAGCAGCACAGCACGAAAAAAGATCCGAGGTCCTCGACTCGACTCACCTGATCTTGTATCAAATGTAACCACAAACACGGCCACGATCGGATCCTTTTCTTCCCATTTCACCATGATGTCGTGCGGCACCTCTCCTTGTCCTGAGGCCGGGGTATGGTCGTCCTTGTCGGGACACTGAGCATCCCATTCCGCAGGGGTGGGGATCGTGCTCCTGGATGAGAGGGATGTGTCTATGCTAGAGACTACTGATGTTAAAAACTCAGGACCCCCCGGACTGGTGCTCCACCCTATCCCCGGCGCAGTGCATCCCGACGCCCGACTATTGGCGGGGCTCGGCCCCTTGACGTCCTTCTCCTGTACTGGTGTGGGAACAGGCTTCTCCGCCGGAGGAACCTCCTCCCAGTCCAGTAGCGGTGCCCGGTCGGACTTCTCCACCATTGTGGCTCAGCTATCGACGACCCTGGACTTGAGTCTGTAACGAAGGGATGCAGGAGAACAGAATCGTGTACAGACACGGAGCGGAGAGCCCATTCGTAATGCATTAGCTAAGCGTCGGTTGAAATAAATCCATACTCACAATTGCAAATGTTAAATTGATTGATTCTGTTGAAATACAAGCTATCTAATTTGTGTATCATAGCCTGGTCCTTTTGCATAGGGGCATCATCCAATGATGTACATCCACTTAGGTATAATACGAGTGTACATAAATTATTCTTCCGTTCTTTTGGAGTGTGTTCAAAATTCCACAGTATTTTACGTGCTATTTGCAGCTCTTTCTACAGAAAAAACTATTTGAAACGTTGGCTTCTTGAATATAGCTCATTGTAAGTCTCTAGTTCCGAATCAACGCACATCCAATATTGTATTTTTATATCGGAACTCACAACTAAATACTAAGGGGACAATGTTCTATAAAACATATAATATTTCTCGTTTCATGCAATTGTGTTTTAACTATTTAGCGTTTCAAAATATTTGTCTGCCGTTGAACGTACGGACAATGAAACCGGATTACCCATTAATGACGTGTTCCTGCGACACGTCACTGAATTCCAACAGCTACGGAAGCGGTGCCGTGTCGAGATCTACAACGCTGTTGATCAAGGGTTCAGTGTCTTCAGAATGGGTACGTTTTTAAAATATATTTTTAATCTCTTTGAGAACTATAATGGGAATTCGCAAGGTTGTGTTTTATGTAGAAATGCAGGCTATTCTGCCAGCTCTTGCTATACGTACCATGAAACGGGGCCACTTGCTAAGTAACATAAATAGATAGCTAACAAACAAACACGTATTAATAATTGTCGTCTCGCGTACAGCTACTCTTATTAAATTGATAAAGCTATTAAATCCCACTAAGGTGTCTGAGTCATTAATTGTAGTCGTGATTCGTAAATACTGACAGTCTAGCTAGTTAACGTTAGCTGTACTGCTAACTCCCTGTGCCAACATGCTTGTAGCCCAGCTAACGTTACAGCGTCAAATAGCACAATAATTAGTTGATTAACGTTAATCAGTAGTTATCTATTCGACTAGCTTTTTAATGGTAAAATGCAGAATGTGACACGGCATGTATGTCATTGTAACCATGTGTAGCCTCCCTGTATGGTGACATCGTCTACCAATGAGTCTGGACCTTTTATAGCACAGACAGAACAGGAAATAGCCAAAGATACTAGCTAGCTAATATAGTCATTATTTATTGTGCTTACCCCTGCTGGTTCTGGCCCTGGTTCAACTGTTCTCCTCAATCGCTACAGTAGCAGTACTAACGTTAGCACTAGCTCTGGAAAACCTTATTGTTCTGTGTGCACCTATACACTATTCCCACCACACCATCCAACTACATTGGCCCTAAACGATCTGACACCAGCCCCTTCCCTCAACTTCCTTCAGAGGTTCTACACTAAAATCTCTCACCCCAAAATATTGATCTGCAGCTGCAACTACCAAGTCTATAAACACAATAAATCCTAACTTACTAAAACCCATTCTCTCTCTGGTTCTCTCTTCTAGCCTCCCAGTCAAATCGCTCACTCTAGGGCTATCATCTACTCCCTTCACTGCCTCAGCATAGGAAACGTTCTGCCCCACTGCCAATCTCAACCTGTCTCTCACAGGGCAATTGGGATCCACAGCTGCATGGGTGCTCCCACAGTTGACACGCAGTGCTTTCTCTATCCCAGATGTACACTCCCTCAGATTATGCCCTCCAGCACTTCTCTCACATCATGGGATCTCCCTTATACTCACTGCTGCAACATGTCTGAATCCTTGGCACCTGAAGCACCGTAGTGGGTTCAGAACATAGGCCCTCACAGAATAGCAAACCTGACCTTATCAGGTATAAATTCTGTGTCAAAGCTCAACAAGACAGGCGGGGTATTCTTAGT
The DNA here is from genome assembly GCF_002021735.2 of Oncorhynchus kisutch. Taxonomy (NCBI): domain Eukaryota; kingdom Metazoa; phylum Chordata; class Actinopteri; order Salmoniformes; family Salmonidae; genus Oncorhynchus; species Oncorhynchus kisutch. The sequence continues at coordinate 10,948,415 of NC_034182.2, read as the reverse complement.
CTCACCTTTGCCTCCGGGTCTACGTCTCACCAAACGGCCGGAGTCTCAAACACCAGGATATTATTTTTCATTTGGTCCACCTCTACACTCAACGCTACCCCACTGATCACTTCTTTGAGCAAAAGCACAGGTTGAGCCCCAAGACGCGTCACACACGCTTCCTTCCGCTGACTACCTCATGAAGCTGGTTGAGAGAATGCGAAGTGTGAATACTGTCATCAAGGCAAAAGGTGGCTACTTTGTAGAATCTCAAATATAAAATATGTTCATTTGTTAAATGTATTATTTTGTGGTTTTGATGTCTTCACCATTATTCTACAATGTAGGAAATAGTTTTTTATTTTTTAAATAAGGAAAAACCCTTGAATGAGTAGGTGTGTCCAAACTTTTGACTGGTACTGTACGTCCTGCCACCTGCATCCCTTCTGGAAACTGGGGGAGCGTCAAAGACGTCATTATCTCAACTGTTCGGCACAGTCCCGTCGATAGCACTCTGGAATACCCTTCTCTCCATATGGTTTTTAGTGCGTTCGCTTAGCCCACGACTGGCCGTGTGATCTACAATTCCGACACAGTGTTAGAAACCTCAATCATCGCTTTTCTGAACATATGGCCCTTATCATTCATATCAGCGAGAAATAATATTTTAAATAACGATACACTTACTGTGTGTGTCTCGAGTTGACGAACTCCACTTCCACCCCATTTACGCTTACACTCAGGTTTTCGGAGCGCTAGATTGATAATTGGCACAGGTGGTCACCTCTGTCTTTTGTCTGTCTTCCGTAAACAAGCGCTGTAACGTGGCAATGTAGGGTTAGTGTTCCCACACGACCAGAAAGATGCGTGACTTTCCAAAACCGCACCGCATGTTAACACTTCGAGCAAGCGTCAGGGCTCTTGACAAAAGTCAGCCGGGAAGAAGATGCCTTCATCGATGGGCGCTAAAGGTAGTTAACGTCTGTACTACCACTGATGGTCTGTCTAACTCATCTCATGTCCATGTGCTGTAGGTGGGTGGTTTTCCAGTCTCTTCTCTGGCCTGTTTGGCACCAGAGAGATGAGGATCCTGATCCTGGGGTTGGACGGAGCCGGTAAAACGACCATCCTGTACCGCCTGCAGGTCGGAGAGGTGGTCACCACCATTCCAAGTACGTAACTCTTTTCTTTCTACTTCGAAACGCTGCTCACACAATATCTGTTGCCCAGGTGCATGCATGGAAAATCAATTAATGTTAGTGTGCTCCCCAATGAGTTGAATTGGTCTTCGTCAATGTCAAACGTCAATGTTAAAGTGCATTCCTTTCTTTGCCATGTGTGCTCAAGGTTTTTAAATCTCTGCCATTGTGCTGATTGTGTTGTACAGCAATCGGCTTCAATGTGGAGACTGTGACGTACAAAAACCTGAAGTTCCAGGTGTGGGATCTTGGTGGACAGACGAGTATTAGGTAATTATATCACAAGTTTTTCCTGTTTATCAAATTGTATTAGTCACATACACCGAATACAACAGGTGTAGACCTTACAGTGAAATGCTGAATACAACAGGTGTAGACCTTACAGTGAAATGCTGAATACAACAGGTGTAGACCTTACAGTGAAATGCTTACTTACGAGCCCCTAACCAACAGTACAGTTTCAAAACAATATGTTTAAGAATAAGAGATTAAAAGTAACAAGTAATTAAAGAGCTGCAGTAAAATAACAATAGTGAGACTATATACAGGGGGGTACCAATGCAGAGTCAATGTGTGGGGGGGGGCACCGGTTAGTTGAGGTAGTATGTACATGTAGGTAGTTATTAAAGTGACTGCGTAGATCACAACAGAGAGTAGTAGTGGTGTATACAACACACATTGTTGGAACTTTTAAAAGGTAGACAGAATCTTCCTCAAGAGAGCACAACTTTCCATACATTATTGTGCCATACCTCTTTACAATTTAGAGGGTTTGGCCTACTTGCTTCTGCCCTTCGCTGTCCCTCTAACCTTCGTCTCTCTCCTTCAAACCCTTGTATTTCTCTCCAAGGCCATACTGGCGTTGTTACTACTCCAACACGGATGCTGTCATCTACGTGGTGGACAGCAGTGACAGAGACAGAATGGGCATCTCTAAGTCTGAGCTTGTCGCCATGCTGGAGGTAGGTCATGTGGATAGGCCTGCATTCATTGCATTGATAAGAGTGCAGGTGTCATAGGCAGGTATGACAATTTTTTTGAGGTGCTCTGGAGGGCAAGTTGTAATGATCAATGTATTTTCTCCATATGACTGACTCTCTCCCTGTTTGTCTCTTCAGGAAGAGGAGTTGAAGAAAGCCATCCTGGTGGTGTTTGCTAACAAGCAGGACATGGAGCAGGCCATGACCCCGGCTGAGGTGGCCAACTCCCTGGGCCTCCCCGCCCTCAAAGACCGGAAGTGGCAGATCTTCAAGACCTCCGCCACCAAGGGCACAGGCCTGGACGAGGCCATGGAGTGGTGAGGGTTTGCTTTTGGTTGACATAATCATGTAGCAAAGCTATTTATTTTTATTTTTTTCAATTGTAGCAAAGCTCTTTTTATTTTTTTCAATAATGATTTTATTATAGTAGAATAAAGGTGTCCTGTCCTTGTCACCCCCCCCCCCCTTCCCTCAATAAACCCACAGCTGACATTGCGCAACACCATGTCATATTATTCAACAATGTTTGCTCTCTCCCCCCATAGGCTGGTAGAAGCCCTGAAGAACAGGCAGTAAAGACAGCCCACACCTCTTGTTCTCTGTAAATACTCCGGACCTCCTGTATTAAATATTTCCTGATTGGACCGCTCAGGAGGACCAGTGACTGCACTACTTCCAGGGGCATGTTCAGTACGCAAACGTTGTAGATAGAAATGTCATGAATAGAGCTGACGTGATTCCTTACTCTACGTGTCACACGTGTTTGTTCTACACAACACATTTCTATATGAAGGTTCCACAACGTTGTGCCCTGCTGAAAACAGCCCTGAAGCCTTCACCATGCCTTCCAGTCTGGGATAGAGGCTGCAATATAGTATACTACCTGGTCCCAAAATAATGTTGTTGCAGAACTGAAGGGAACCAGATAATGTGGTGATGGCTTCACATGTAATTAAACAATGAGGAGCTTCTGTCATTTTTGGTGAACCCTTCCGATCTGTAAAGTCCCAAGGGGGTTGGTGTTGGCTCAGGCTCAATTTTCAGTGGTAAAGAACTGACTGGCCCCTTCAAGGAAGAGGACCTGAGCGATGTTACTGCAGCTGGTGCTGTTTTTTGTATTGTACTACTCATGCTGAATCATTTTTTCTTTTCTAAAACTTCTGTTGGGCGTGTAATTTAAAGTTTGAGGTTGTTAGTTTAGGCCTTTTCATTTGGAATGCTCAAACTTTAATCAGATTGTGTAAATGCCACTAGCCAGTTGTTCAACACTAACCGCTTAATTTGTATGCTACAACTTTTATTGCATATTTATAGGAGCTTGTACAGTGAAGACAACCCACAGTAAAAACTGATTTCACACTGAGTATATCAACCTTTGTCGTCAAATTACTTTCATCCCACCCAAGATAAGCAATATTCAACAGGACCACTGTTCAAAGAAAGTAGCACTTATTTTTAATTTAAAAAAGTTACATTAAATGCACAAACATATCAAATCCTTGACTGAGAATTCATACAGGGGTGGCTTGTGACTGTCAGCTCCTGCATTAAGCAGGACACTGTTGCCTGGTCTTCTCATCCATCCTTGCTATATAATGGATAATAACATCATTTCACCATCGCCAAGTCCTTGAGTGAGTTCCTCTGTCTCTTGGCTTTGTAGCCAGGCCTCAGGAACTCAATCTTCCTCTTCTTGGCCTCGATCTTGTTCTTGTGTTTCTTCAGCTTCTTCCTGGCTGCAATGTCAGGGTTAGCCACCGCCTGAGAGAGAAGAGTTAAAGGGTGAGATGCTTGGTATCCAACATTACGATAAACAGTGTCTGATGTATTGTATCACTAGCTCAAAAGATTGCAAGTGAATATTAACAGATTAAATACATTTTAGGCAAGGATCTGTGTAATAAAGTCATTAATCTACCATTTGTTAACTGTGGGTAACAGGGATATTGGTATCCACCAATGTTATATTTTTCAACAATACCTTTTGTATTAAAAAAAGTATCACATGACAATCTGTAGAATTGCAGGTAACGAGCACTGCCAAACAAAGTCAGTGTGCTATTTTTCATCTCATTTGAGTTGTGTTCCGATTATTCTTTGATGAATTTTCTGTAAAAAAAAAGGGTCCCTGAGCACAAAGTTTGAGAACCTCTGCCATAGAGTACACACCTGCATAGCCTTGTGTTTCTTGCGGTTGGCCCTCCTCTGTGAGGCATCCTTCTGAACAGCTGAGAAGGCCAGGGAGAAGGTCTGCAGCCCCACCTGCTTCTTCAACAGCTCTATTAGCTCCTGGGACAGGTTTTTCAGGGTGGGGTCTGGGGAGTAAAACGTCTAATTAAATGGAGCACTAATTTGATGCATCTCTGTGACCAACACCTACAGAGGGATCAGTCAGAAAAGAAAACTACACAGAGTTGAGTTGACACAGAATAACAAGAGCAAGCAGTCAGACAACAAGGCAGCCACAATGAGCACACAGAACAGGAAGAGGTGAGAGGAAGATGACAGTGTTGTGTTAGCTTGATCCTCGTAGCTGTTATTAAATGATGAGGACAGTATTACAGTATGCTACCTTGGTCTGCGTAGGTGCTGTCCAGTTCTCTGTAGAGAGGGGCGATGATGGTGGTGAGGTAAGGACCCAGCCTGTCTTTACCCAGGTCCACAGCTATGGCCCCCAGGAACTTAAACACACATGTTCTCTATGGGGGGAGAAAAAGGACAAATAACAATGCTAACATTTATTACAGATATTCATCAACTCACCATCTGTAAATAAACAGTGGTGTTGGGAAAACATAAAAGGACCACGTATTGGGGTGTTTGTGTGTACCTTGAGGGGTATCTTGGGCGTGTCTGCAGCTTCCCTCTTAGCCATTAGAGACAGCTTCTTCATCATCCACAGTAAGGATGGAGGACGATCATCCTTCTCATCCTCCTCTTCCTCTTTTTCTTCATCACCTTTCTCTCCTTCGTCATCCTCTCCATCGTTCTCCCGCTCTCCTCCGTTCTCCATCTCTTCTTCCTCCCCCCCCTCTACTTCCCGGGCAGGTGGGATTTCAGACTCGGGTGAGATCAGGTAGATCACCTTGGCGACGAACAGCAGGTTCTTGATCACCTGGGGAACGGCAGACGAGACCATCCATCCTGTCAATCGAACTACTGCCCGACGGGTGACACCTCCGACTTAAATAGTCTGTTTGCAACATCATCAGTGTAATATCGTCGTCCTTACCTGTTCTCCTGTTGACGTGTCCAGGTACTTCGACTGGAGCTGGTGACAGAATGACAGGACCAACTCTCTCATCTGGTGGAGGGAAGGAGAGGGGAAAGCCAGGTAAAAGACACATAAATCAGTATGGCTAAACATCACTTGAGTCACACCCGTGTTTACAATACAATGCATTCAATTATCTCATTGTTATTCAAACCCCCAAAAAGCTGTTCTCCCTGTTCCGCCTCATTCACTGAGAAGCCCATCTTGACGCGTTTGACCCTGGTCACGCTAAGCAGGTCAAGTCATCGGTCTGTATCTTTGGTTAAGTGATGTTCAGACCCGTCTCACCTTCTTGTCTAGGTTGGTAGTAAGGAACGTGGTCGCCACAGGTTCTGGTGTGGTGGTGTTTTTGGCGCTGCCCTTCTCTGTGGTCTCCTCTCTCCAGCGGGCAACCAGCTGGTCTGGCCGGTGAGCAGCAAACAGCTGACCAAACAGTTGAGAGGCGGTCAGCCACACCCAACAGTGAGGGTAACGCAGGTGGGTCTCAACATGACCTGGTGGAGGGGGTGGGGAACGCATTGCTCCGTTACACAAAGGGGAAGTCAGCAGTTTAGAGGGTAAAATATTACATTCAATGATCGATGAATTAATGTAGATCTATAGGTTCTAGACTTTATCATCAACCCATAGAACAAGAGAGACATTTCAGGTGAAAACGTGTAGGCACATGGGTTTAATCACACTGCTTAACATACCACAGTACTGTACTATTTATCTCACCACAGACAACGGAGATGCCTGAGGTGATTTTCAGACCGGGCCCATCTGATAGATGCCTGATGTTTGATCTACGACCATAGGAAATGGCAAGACCGCACAAACAGATGTGGGCCCAGGCTAGAGGTAGTAGTGTCTTACCCAGGATGTTAGTGAGAGTGTCTTGAGGCTTGCTGAGCTCCAGTAGGCTACAGTCCTTGGTGAGTTTGGTGACCAGGGTGAGGTAACTGAACAGCAGTCTATCTGCTGCCTTCTCATCCTTCTCCTCCTCAATCTGACAGACACACAGATATAGAGCAGCTGTTAGCACAGGTTATAGAAAATAGTCAATAAAATACAAATGCTTAGGCAATGCTTTTGAAAGTTTATGTAAAATAGTTAATGTTCGACTCACGTCTTCAAAGTTGTTGGGGTGGATCTCTTTCTCGATGAGGGGCAGCAGGGCATCTAAACGGCGGCCAAACTGAACCCCCTCTACCTCCACAAACAGCCCACACACCTGGGCCCCCAGACGACGCAGAGACACCTGGGGGTAGGGGTCAGAGGTTACAGCAGGAGGACATGGGGTGCATCTCAATAGTCTAAGGTGGATTTCCTTTATTTGCACTTGATCAGACCTTTACATTGCTTTATTAGACCCGTAGAGAAAGACAAGACTAGTGTGTGTGTGTGTGTCCGTACCTTGTCTCCAGACAGCCAAGTGTTGACCAGGGTGAACAGGGTGTTCTGGTGTTGCTGGTCCAGTTGACTCAGCAGTGATTTGATGGCAACAGCGGCCATCTTCTTACAGCGAGCCGAGTCATCGTTCACCATGGCCAGTGCCAGAGGGACGAAGAACAACCCACTGTGCTGCAGCAGCAGGTTCTAGGACAGAGACGAATCAGTTACATACAGGAGTAGAATTAGGTTGTCCCAAAGAAAACTGATCTAAGGTCAGTTTTGAGTTTATTCCCTCTAATGGTTAGGATGTGGGATCTGTTTCTATAGCCAACTTCGACCAGGAGCAGTGGGTATAGAAAGCGACCAGTTACTGCGAGTCGAACTCCAGTAATTATGGGATGTGTGTGTCAGGAGGATTGTTGTGGATACCTGAGGGAAGGTTTGGAAGATATAGGCCATCAACTCCAGAGCAGCCTCTCTTCCTGTGTCAAACTCATAACTAACACACAGAGAGAGAGAGAGAGATTTTAGTATCAAAAGTCACAAACAAACGACTTACATCTAAAACAACGAATCCCTTTAAACACAAATATATCCTACCTGAGCTGGGCCACGATGAAGTCCAGATGTGATCTCAGTTTCTTCCCCAGAGGATAATCCAAGATATACTTCTGGTAAATCTACAGGTGAAAATACCAGGAAAAAAAATAAGAATCTAAAAATGTGTTGCCTTAATTAAGCAGAGTTTTAACAAGGCACCTTCAAAAATACAATACAAAACGGTAAAATACAGGTTTAAAAATGAATATAAAAAGAAACCAAACCGTACATGTCTGCACTGGACCCTGATCATGCCGTTCTGCCCGGTAATAGACAGCTTGGCCACTTTCTTCATCAGCTCCTCCATCTCTGGCACTACCAGCTTCCTGGACAGGATGGCCTGTAGGGGGAGATACAGAGGAGGACAGATTAAGAATTTCACTATACACTTTGAATGCAAATACATCTATATGTCTGGTTAAATAAAGGTCTAAAAAATGTTGGGGTCTAATGTATTAGCTGTAGCAATAAAGTATGGTCTCCCAACTCTCTCCTAGATTTGGACAGGTGGAGAGGGAGGGCGTTAGCTACCTTTAGCAGGCCGAAGGCTGTCGCCTGACGTGATTGGTCATAAATGTCCTCCTCAGCGTATCCCAGCAGCACTTGCAGCTGTGTCTCAGTTATCTTGTGTGTCTTCGTGTTCTTTACTAGGATGGTGATGGACTGGCGGCGAAAAGAAGGATCATTCAATGATTTGATATGGTCACATTTCTGTTATTTCAAATCATTAAAACATACAATATGGCATGTTTTTGCATTGCGGAATGAATGTACTGTTTATATTATATTTAAGCAATAAGGCACCTCGGGGGGTGGGGGGGTCCCCGGGGTGCCTTATTGCTTAAATATAATATAAACAGTACATTCATTCACCCTTGCTATTATAAACTGGTTACCAACATAATTAGAACAGTAAACAAGTCTAAACACCTGAGGGGTGGGGTATATGGCCAATATACCATATACTTAGCCGTGGAATATTGGCCATATATCACAAACCCCCGAGGTGCCTTATTAAGCAATAAAGCATGAGGGGGTGTGGTATATGGCCAATATACCAAGGCTAAGGGCTGTTCTTACGCGCAACGCAACCCGGAGTGCCTGGACACAGCCCTTAGCAGTGGTATTATAAACTGGTTACCAACGTAATTAGACCAGTAAAAATATGTTTTGTTATACCCGTGGTATATGGTCTGATATACCCCGGCTGTCAGCCAATCAGCATTCATGGATTGAACCACCCAGTTTACAAGGTCTCATATACCACGGCTTTCAGTCAATCAGAATCCAGGGCTCGAACGGCCCCGTTTATAATTGATACTATATTAAAATGTATTCATTCAAACACTTGTGCTACCTTGAAGCAGTTCTGGACGAGTTGGAAGTTCTCTCCGCGGGCAGCGCCAGCCTTGGAGTAGTCTTTGAGCAGGACAAACAGCTGCTTGGTGAGCTGGCCTGCATTCTGCTCTACAGCTGGCAGGGCGAACCGCAACAGGAACGTAAAAGCTAAGAGAGCCTCTGTTATCACCTGGAGGCACGGAGAGAGAGATATACACTCAGATACAGACACACACACTTCTCAACACACACACACACACACACACACACAACTGACCTTGACGTGCATGGAGTTGAGACAGTCTAGTAGCAGAGCAAAGAAGGGATCCAGCATCTCAAGAGCAGAGGCCTCAGAGGAGTTCACCTTGGACTTCTTCAGACTCATATGGAGCAGCTAGACAGAGAAAGAACGACAACAGTCAACCAACATTCAACTGACCACAGATGAATGAACAGTAAACCACTATTCAGCCATTGGTTACCATCTGTTCACGGGACTGGTTGTTGCTTATCTTAATGCCTGCCTGCCGCAAAACACTATTTCACCTTCTAGTCAACCTGTGTGAAATCCTGTGAGAAAGTTCCTGAAAGTTTTAGAGAGGGTAGCTAGATTGGTTTACCCGGAGTCCAGTGTCCACTAGGATGTGCATGTTGGTGCGGCTGCTGACGGGGGCTTTAAGTCCTCCTCTCTTTGGGGTGGGGGGCAAGAGGAGACAGCTGGGAGGAGGCAGGCGAGGGTCCGGGGGCGCCTGGGGCTTTTTGTCCCTACACACAAACAAAGACACAACGTCAAATATTTGCGTGAGACTCAGTGAGTGAGTGAGTGAGAGACAGAGCAAGGAGAAGGGAGCATGCCTGCAGTGTGAGTGTGTACATACTTGTTCCGCTTGGTGACGAGGGGCAGACTCTCTGAGACCAGGCCATGGCTGAGCAGTAGTACAGCCTGATGGTCCATGGCCTGGTTCACCAGTAGACCTGACACTATCCTCTTCAACACTGCATGGGCGCGACGGGCTGTCTTCAGATTGGCTGTGTTCTCCAGGATCTAGAGACAGACAGATAGAGGTGGAGACAGAGAGATTCAGACAGAAGGAGAGAGAGACAGAGAGCAAGAGAGAGAGAGAGGTGGGAGACAGAGAGATTCAGACAGAAGGAGAGAGAGACAGAGAGCGAGAGAGAGAGAGAGAGAGAGAGAGGTGGAGACAGAGAGATTCAGACAGAAGGAGAGAGAGACAGAGAGCGAGAGAGAGAGAGAGAGAGGTGGAGACAGAGAGATTCAGACAGAAGGAGAGAGAGACAGAGAGCAAGAGAGAGAGAGAGGTGGGAGACAGAGAGATTCAGACAGAAGGAGAGAGAGACAGAGAGCGAGAGAGAGAGAGAGGTGGAGAGAGAGATTCAGACAGAAGGAGAGAGAGACAGAAAGAGAGAGAGGTGGGAGACAGAGATTCAAACAGAAGGAGAGAGAGAGAGAGAGCGAGAGAGAGAGACGGAGAGACGGAGAGAGAGACAGAGAGAGGTGGGAGACAGAGATTCAAACAGAAGGAGAGAGAGACAGAGAGCAAGAGAGAGAGAGAGCGAGAGAGAGCGAGGTGGGAGACAGAGAGATTCAGACAGAAGGAGAGAGAGAGAGAGCGAGGTGGGAGACAGAGATTCAGACAGAAGGAGAGAGAGACAGAGAGCAAGAGAGAGAGAGAGGTGGGAGACAGAGATTCAGACAGAAGGAGAGAGAGACAGAGAGCGAGAGCGAGAGAGAGCGAGGTGGGAGACAGAGAGAGAGAGAGAGAGAGAGAGAGAGAGAGAGGTGGAGACAGAGAGATTCAGACAGAAGGAGAGAGAGACAGAGAGCAAGAGAGAGAGAGAGAGAGAGAGAGGTGGGAGACAGAGATTCAGACAGAAGGAGAGAGAGACAGAGAGAGAGAGAGAGAGAGAGAGCGAGGTGGGAGACAGAGATTCAAACAGAAGGAGAGAGAGACAGAGAGAGAGAGAGAGAGAGAGGTGGAGACAGAGAGACAGAGAGGTGGGAGACAGAGATTCAGACAGAAGGAGAGAGAGACAGAGAGCGAGAGATAAATAAAGGCACATACACACCGTTTGCAGAGTAATCTGTTGATGTCCCTGCTATCTGAGGAATTTCAGACACATCTAAGCGATACTTACATCTTTCATTGGCAGTATGAGTTGTATGACTCTGTCCTTGCCAGAGTACTGGCCCAGGAACTCATAGGAGTCCATACTCTTACTGTGGCGGGCCTCCATCAGCTTAGAGACGATCCCCTTCACCTCTTTCTCCTCAGCCACTGCACCAAACAGCTCGCTGTTGAAGATCTACAGGAGAGGAGTGGGACAATGGAGTGTGAAAGGAGAGCTGGCAATACATACATATATATATACACATGTGTGTGTGTGTGTACATATATATAGAGACAGAGAGATATATGTGTATATATATATATATATATATATATATATATATATATATATATATACACGTATATATATATAAACACACACACATATACATATATATATATATGTGTATATATATATATATATACACATATATACACACACACATATACATATATATATATATACATATATATGTATGTGTGTGTGTATGTGTATATATATATATATATATATATATATATATATATATATATATATATATACACACACACACATATACATATATATATATACATATATATGTGTGTGTGTATGTGTATATATATATATACACATATATATATATGTATGTGTGTGTGTATGTGTATATATATATATACACATATATATATATATGTATATGTGTGTGTGTATGTGTATATATATATATACATATATATAACGACATTTATTGGATATTTCAAACTTTTCGCCCCCCTTAAGTTAATACTTTGTAGCGCCACCTTTTGCTGCGATTACAGCGGTAAGTCGCTTGGGGTATGTCTCTATCAGTTTTGCACATCGAGAGACTGAAATTCTTTCCCATTCCTCCTTGCAAAACAGCTCGAGCTCAGTGAGGTTGGATGGAGAGCATTTGTGAACAGCAGTTTTCAGTTCTTTCCACAGATTCTCGATTGGATTCAGGTCTGGACTTTGACTTGGCCATTCTAACACCTGGATATGTTTATTTTTGAACCATTCCATTGTAGATTTTGCTTTATGTTTTGGATCATTGTCTTGTTGGAAGACAAATCTCCGTCCCAGTCTCAGGTCTTTTGCAGACTCCATCAGGTTTTCTTCCAGAATGGTCCTGTATTTGGCTCCATCCATCTTCCCATCAATTTTAACCATCTTCCCTGTCCCTGCTGAAGAAAAGCAGGCCCAAACCATGATGCTGCCACCACCATGTTTGACAGTGGGGATGGTGTGTTCAGGGTGATGAGCTGTGTTGCTTTTACGCCAAACATAACGTTTTGCATTGTTGCCAAAAAGTTCAATTTTGGTTTCATCTGACCAGAGCACCTTCTTCCACATGTTTGGTGTGTCTCCCAGGTGGCTTGTGGCAAACTTTAAACAACACTTTTTATGGATATCTTTAAGAAATGGCTTTCTTCTTGCCACTCTTCCATAAAGGCCAGATTTGTGCAATATACGACTGATTGTTGTCCTATGGACAGAGTCTCCCACCTCAGCTGTAGATCTCTGCAGTTCATCCAGAGTGATCATGGGCCTCTTGGCTGCATCTCTGATCAGTCTTTTCCTTGTATGAGCTGAAAGTTTAGAGGGACGGCCAGGTCTTGGTAGATTTGCAGTGGTCTGATACTTCTTCCATTTCAATATTATCGCTTGCACAGTGCTCCTTGGGATGTTTAAAGCTTGGGAAATCTTTTTGTATCCAAATCCGGCTTATCGGAAATATCCAATAAATGTCGTTCCACTTCATGATTGTGTCCCACTTGTTGTTGATTCTTCACAAAAAAATACAGTTTTATATCTTTATGTTTGAAGCCTGAAATGTGGCAAAAGGTCGCAAAGTTCAAGAGGGCCGAATACTTTCGCAAGGCACTGTATACACACACATGTATATATATATACACACACATGTATATACACACATGTGTATATATGTATATATACACACACATGTATATACACACACATGTGTATATATGTATATATATATACACACACATGTATATACACACATGTGTATATATGTATATATATATACACACACATGTATATACACACATGTGTGTATATATATATATATATATATATATATATATATATATATATACACACACACATGTATATATATATATATATACACACACACACACACACACATGTATATACACACACACATATATATACACATATATACACACACACACACACACATATATATATATACACACACATGTATATATGTATACACACACGTGTGTATATATATACACATGTGTGTGTGTGTATATATATATATACACACACACACACACACACACACGTGTATATATATATATATATATATATATATATATATATATATATATATATATATATATATATATATATATATATATATATATACATACACACACACACACACACACACACGTATATATACACATATATACATATACACACAAACCCGCATAAACATACAAACACACACACAAATGGACATGTATAGGTTAGAATAGTTACATCTATTAGCAGGCCCATGCAGTGGTCCAAGTCTCCAGGCTTCAGTATAGGGGCGAGGTGAGACAGAAGTTGGTACACCGTGAACGTCAACACATGGACCTGAGCGAGAGAGAGTCAGTGGATCAAAACAAAGCCATATCATTTAGAATAATTCACTTAATGATTGAATACATTTACACAGACAGAGTCTCAGTATCAAAAACATACACAGTCGGTAGTGTAAAACTATTTCAAAAAATGGATTACATTAGATTTTTTCCCTACCGATCTACACAACCATCTCCACATTTAGAAAGTGATTTTTTAAACGTTTTTTTTTAACTAACGTCTTAATTGCATATATGTTCACACCCCAGAGTTTATACTTTGTGGAAGCAGCTTCGGCAGGCAGTACAAGTGTAAATCATTAACTCGTAGGGGAACATATATCCGTTGTTTTTGTCAAACTTGCTTGTAAATTTGGTTGGAAATCATTTACGAACAGCAATGACCTTTTCTCTGACTTCCAAACCAATTTAAGTTAGAACTGAGACTGGATCACTCAACACCTACTGGAAGCCATTCTGGTGAGTCTTTGGCATAAAAATGTGTCTAATTATCCCACTGAAAAATAAAGCTATCCCCTTTATACTTTCCCTAGGCACTGTAACAGTAGTCTTGGAGTAGCCTCCCAAATAGCACCCTATTCCCTTTGTAGTGCCCTACTTTTGACCAGAGGTCATTTGGAACGCACACCTGGGCCTCGAACCCAAGGTCTGAGACGAGGGTTTGTGGTCCATCTGTATGAAAAGACAGAGAAACCTATTCAGCTGTAGTGTTCACCTGGTAGCCCTTAACCAGAATGGACTTCATCTCCTTCAGTAGGTACTGCAGGTATTTGACCCCCAGAGTCTCGACGATCTTAATCAGGGTGTTACGAGCCACGTCTCTGATCTCCTGGAAACGATTCCTCAGCAGCACACACATCTTCATCAGGATGCTGTCAACACACACAGTGTTTATTATATACTGCGCACACACACGCACACTCCCAGAGGCACGGACACACACTCGATACAGCCACATTTACAGGGCGTACCACATTTATGTTTACATTAACTGGGTGTACATACCCAGGCAGGTTGACGTCCATGACAGTCGAGGGCAGTGTCTGCATCAGTTTGACCATGGCGAAGGCTATAGGAACTCTGGCCACCTCCTCCTCCTTCACGTCCTTAGACTTTACCGCCTTGCACTCCTCATCTCGCTTCACCTACACACACACACAAAATGTCATCACTCTGCGACATTACTAAACATGCATTGGTGACACATTCCAAAAGATCCCAGACAGCGAGTGCAACTGGTGTGTGTTTGAGCGTGTGTGTACCTTGGCGGTCAGACACTTGTGTAGCCTGGGCAGGACAGCATTTTGAACAGTGGCATGGATAGAGGTGATCAGGGCCTCCAGCTCTGCTTTGCTCTGGGGTAATCCACTGGGAGCCGCAGGGGCTGTAGTGGAGGGGGTCGGCTTCCTCACCGGAACAGCTTTAGGCTCCGCTGTAGATTCTGTGGCGTTCGTTTCCATAGCAACACCCTCAACGGTCTCAGCGGCGCCCGTGTCCATAGTAACAACCGTGGCTGTTTCTATGGTGGTTGTTTTCGTGTCTGTTTCAGTTTCCATGGCTTCCTCAGTGTCACTCTCCTCTGATTCGACAGCTGCCACCTCTTCCTCATCAACTTCTTCATCAACGACGGTGCTCACAACTAAACAGAAAGAGGCAACATCGATCAATATACCACACGCTTGGGATGGAAATCATAATCTACTTCATTGGGACCTCTTGGTCACCGATGTCCAGTCTGTTCACTCACCGTCTTTGGCCCTGGTCTTAGCTGCCTCCATTTCTCTCTCCAGAGTGTCATGGTCAAAGTGGAACGCCTCTAGAACAGTCACCAACAGACTGTGGATGGACACAGGTATGAGACAACAGTACCAATGGAAAACAAAACATATATATCACCCTCTGATACACACAGACACCTACCTGACAGCCAGTTTCTGTTCAGCCTGTCCAGTCTGCAGTATGTGAACAAAGTGTTTAAGGTAGTAGAGATATTTAGACCAGGTCAGTCTCCTACACACTGCTCCTATCACCTCTACTGATGCTGTCGTCATACCCTCGTTCTGCAGGACAGAGAGAAACACACAGGTTACACACACAGGTTACACACACACACGTTACACACAGGTTACACACACAAACACACAGGTTACACACACAAACACACAGGTTACACACACAAACACACAGGTTACACACACAAACACACAGGTTACACACACAAACACACAGGTTACACACACACACACAGGTTACACACAGGTTACACACACACAGGTTACACACACACAGGTTACACACACAAACACACAGGTTACACACGCAAACACACAGGTTACACACGCAAACACACAGGTTACACACGCAAACACACAGGTTACACACGCAAACACACAGGTTACACACGCAAACACACAGGTTACACACGCAAACACACAGGTTACACACGCAAACACACAGGTTACACACACAAACACACAGGTTACACACACAAACACCAGAAAGAAGGATAACATTATTCAGTGTGTTGTGTAACTGACCTTGAGCATCTTCTCGTCGAAGAGGGCAGTCATGGCGTAGGGCATGATGTAGGTCTGGAGGGAACGTGATGACATCACAACCGTACCCTCCGTCAGCTGCTTGGCGAACTTCCTCAGAGCGCGACCTCTGCGGTGGATCTGAGAGACAAAACATTAAGCGCCGGGCTGAACACCACGCGTCCTGAAGAGCGTCGGCTGTATGGCTACAATCCAAGTTGCCCCGAAACCAGGCTAAACAGTGCATTTTCCCGGCACACACGTTCCGAAATCTATACTGTAACAGTGACTGAAGTCTTACCTGGATGTGCTTCATGTGCTCAAAGAAGTCAGACTCGGGGTCGTTGTAGTCGGTGAGCTGCACCAGATCTCTGAAGTCTCTACGGGTGGGGAAGGTCTTCACCAGACACGCCAGCACTGTGGTGTAGTCATGCTGCACACTCTGAGAACACAGGAGAGACACACTGGACCCAAGTTCTCATGTGTGTGTGTGTGGTGTGTGTGTGTGGTGTGTGTGTACTAACCTCAGTCTTGCTCCTCAGTCCTTTCCTGACAGCATCCAGTATGGTGTACTGTACTATCTCCTTGTAGTCCTCGTCTCCCCGACCCACTGCAGCCAGACGTGTAAGAACAGCAGACAGACACAAGGTGGCGTTGTCTGCCAGGGACATGTCTCCAATCTACAACACAGGAAGGAAGACGGTTAAATTTAATGAATGGACGAATTACATTGCTGTTAATATTCCTTTGAAGATTCAATTATTTCCACAATCATCAGAAAATGAAGAGCAAAAATCATCAAAAATCATCCAATTTCATGGTATCCAATGGTTTTAGTAGCTACTATCTTGTCTCACCGCTACATCTCCCATACAGGCTCGGGAGAGACGAAGGTTGAAGGTCATGCGTCCTCTGATACACAACCCAAACAGCCGCACTGCTTCTTAACACAGCGCGCATCCAACCCGGAAGCCAGCCGCACCAATGTGTCGGAGGAAACACCGTGCACTGCGCCCGGCCCGCCACAGGAGTCGCTGGTGCGCGATGAGACAAGGACATGCCTACCGGCCAACCCCTCCCTAACCCGGACGACGCTAGGCCAATTGTTCGTCGCCCCACGGTTACGACAGAGCCCGGGCGCGAACCCAGTCTCTGGTGGGAGGCCCACCACCCGGGAGGCCCACCACAGACATATGTTAAGCAATATGCGCCACAAATGGTTTGTCGAAAGCTACATACGGATACATTTATTGATTCATAAAGTGAACAGGACATCTAAAATAAGACGGGAGTGTTCCAAGATACGACCAATGTGCAATAGTCAAGAGACCGGACTGCAGCGTAAACCCCCCCCCCCATCTGTAGTGTCTGATCTGTCCCGTGTGTCTGCCGTGCATGTGTTGGGTCTCACCTCGAAGGAGGCAAAACAGTTGTGCATCATGGTGTAGATGAAGTTCATATCCAGCGTGTCCATGTCGTTGATCCTCCTGGTGGCCTCCTGGAAGGCTGTGAGACGCACGTCGAAGTACACCTCGTCCAGGTGACGACTGTCAAACGCATTCAACTGGAGGGAGAGAAAGGGCCGATGGTTATACATGGCTGTGTGTGTGATAAACATGGGTTGTTTTGTTCCTGTGTGTGTGTGTGTGTGGTTTTTTCGAGCCCTACCTTAGCAGCTGTATCTGTGATGTACTTCAGTCCCCTTTCCAGGTCTCCCAGAGTCTGTTGGGAGACAGTAACACAGGTAAACTTTCTGCGATTCACATCATACGGACCACTAGATATGAGTAACGGGGAGCACGTAAGGCCCGGCTTCAGCAGCTAAAGATGTGAAAATGAGTGAGCGCAACAGAACACACACATCTGGAGTCAGGCTACGGGGGCCTGAGGTCCTACCTGGAAGACAGAGGTTAGGGCCTGCCTGGGCAGCTTGTTGTGGAGGACGGAGAACAGTCTACTGATAGGCTTGAGGAAGGAGGCGGGATTAGAACACTGTCTTAGCAGGTTCTGGACTGTAGACAGGATATTAATCTCGGTCTCCTGAAACACAAGGGAAGGGAAATACATTTACATTCGAGTCATTCAGCAGACGCTCTTATCCAGACCTTACAGTCGTGAGTGCACACATTTTCGTACCGGTCCCCGGTGGGAATCGAGCCCGCGACCCTGGTGTTGCAAGCGCTGTGCTCTACCAACTGAGCTACACGGCAAATGCTCACGAGCGTAACACTACAACATATAACCTACCACGACGCAAGGAAATGACAGGACAGATCAATAATGAGTGGGAGCTCATGTAACACATACCATGGTATAACGTAACACAACCTGGCATGATGTTACCTTCGAACAATCCAATACAGCGCGAAGTCCTAGACAAACAAACCACAACACAGACACAACATCTCCCTAGAACAGTAACACGACGTTGTACCTGTGGGTTGCGGGCCTTCTGGAGGTATGGCAGCAGCAGGCGGATGAGCACTGAGCTCTGGTCCTTATCACTCACAAACCTGCTGAGCCTGGAGAGGAGAGAGAGATCATGACATTAGCCTGTGGAACCCGTAACTACCATCACCACCATACAACAACCTGAAACCCGAGAGGGAGAGCTGTGATAAGATCACAAAGAGCAGGGGCTAGAATACGCCATCTATGATCAGTTGGCGTTAGAGATTATTCGACTGTCTACAACAGGGCTCTCCAACCCTGTTCCTGGTGACCTGCAGTCCTGTAGGTTTTCGCTCCAAAGCACATCTGATTCTAATAATTAGGTGGTTGATAAGCCGAAGTCGGCTTAGTAAACAACTGGGGTTGGAGTGAAAGCCTACAGGATGGTACAGTAGCTCTCCGGGAACAGGGTTGGAGAGCCCTGGTCTACAATGATCACAAAGTCAGCACGTCGCCACAGCACAGTAGTCAACGCTTCATAAAGGACGCAGAAGAATGTGAGGGCTGAAGGACTTACTTTGAGAGGATGTTGAGCTCCTTGGCCACCTGGGATCTAAACTTCTTCTTCTTGAGTCTGACAGAGCTGCGTACGATGCCACTGAGGTACTGTAGCAGGGTGGAGATGTGGGGCAGGAGTAGCCTGGCACCCTGGGTCAGATGCTCTGAACAACACAAACAAACCATTCATTTCTGCACTTTTATCAATGGGCACGCTTTGTATTTGCTATTATTTACAAGGATTTCTTTTTTATTACAAATGTTAAAAACTTAGTATACAAACCATTTTGCATTTGCTTATACCTACTAGAGCCCATAGTTTTTCCATGTCACCAAACGAGGAAAAACTTCCTAGTCTGGTCCATCGTTATACTGTTCAGTATTTACTTTTATTAGTAGCATTTGCATATTATAGCAGTGGCCCTGTAAACATTGCATTTGCGTATTCTATATGTTGTCCATAGGCCTCACCCAAAGAGATGTGGTCTCCCTCTGGTGGCTGGGGGAATACACTGCCGTTGACGCTCAGCTCCGCCTCCTCACCCTCCGAAACCAGAAGGTCCTTCGTGGTCACCAAGGACTCGGCGATGTCCATCACCATGGCAACGGTCTGGGTGGAGACATTCTTGGCGGAGAGCAGGGCGAACACGTTGAGGAGGACGTCACACTCCGGGTGACCAGACTTCTGCTTGGCCAGGAGGGGGAAGTACCTGAGAGAGGAGGAGAGGAAAGAAGGTGGCCACTTTCAGGCGGGTTGAATCTGTCACCTACCACTGGGTCATGGCAAATTCCTCCTAGTTCCACACTGGAAACTGGATTGTTGCCAGAAACATTCTCCCATTAACATACTGATCTCATTGTGAAAAGGACTTGGCCTTAGTGCAGCTGAAGTCTCAACACAAAGACCGTTTGATAAGCTTACCTGGCATTCTTGCTCCAGACTTGGATGAGTTTGAGGAGGGGGGTGGGGGAGTAGGGGCTCTCTGTTGGCAGACGGCAGACCTGGGGCCAGACGATAGCCTGGAAGACGGCATCGAGCTCATCTGGGGTGAAGCTGTACGAGTCAAAGCCATCAAAGAAGTCCTGGATCCTCAGGACCCCCAGGCGCCTCAGGTTCTTCAGAGGAGCAATACAGCCGGCCTTTAACTGGGCAGAGAGAGAGAAAAAAACATTGAGGAGTTTTTAAAACCTGTTCATCTATTTTTTGCCTTTCAGCTGCAAAGAGTAGAGAAAAAAAAACAAGAGGCGACAAAACAACTTTAAGGAGTTACTGACTTGTCCTAAAAAGCCATGTTTGTGTGCAGTACCATACATGAACATCAACATGCTTTATACATGCTCACACCTGCAACTGCCAGGGCAGGCCTCTCCGAGCCTCCTGTTCTAGTATAGGTCTCAGAGGGCGAGCTGCGGCATACTGCCACAATGGCTACACTGCAGCTCCTGCCCAAGACCAGAGCTACCGACTTGAAACTTTTACTAAACGTTTTTCTCAAGAGACATCAAATCTGATTTGATTTTGTCACATGCGCCCGGATACAACAGGTGTAGACCTTACAGTGAAATGCTTACTTACAAGCCCTTAACCAACAATGCAGTTTAAAGAAATATAAGTAACAAATAATTCAAGAGCAGCAGTAAAATAACAATAGCAAGGCTTTATACAGGGGGTACCGGTACAGAGTCAATGTGGAGGCTATATACAGGGGGTACCGGTACAGAGTCAATGTGGAGGCTATATACAGGGGGTACCGGTACAGAGTCAATGTGGAGGCTATATACAGGGGGTACCGGTACAGAGTCAATGTGGAGGCTATATACAGGGGGTACTGGTACAGAGTCAATGTGGAGGCTATATACAGGGGGTACCGGTACAGAGTCAATGTGGAGGCTTTATACAGGGGGTACCGGTACAGAGTCAATGTGGAGGCTATATACAGGGGGTACCGGTACAGAGTCAATGTGGAGGCTATATACAGGGGGTACCGGTACAGAGTCAATGTGGAGGCTATATACAGGGGGTACCGGTACAGAGTCAATGTGGAGGCTATATACAGGGGGTACCTGTACAGAGTCAGTGTGGAGGCTATATACAGGGGGTACCGGTACAGAGTCAGTGTGGAGGCTATATACAGGGGGTACCGGTACAGAGTCAGTGTGGAGGCTATATACAGGGGGTACCTGTACAGAGTCAGTGTGGAGGCTATATACAGGGGGTACCGGTACAGAGTCAATGTGGAGGCTATATACAGGGGGTACCGGTACAGAGTCAGTGTGGAGGCTATATACAGGGGGTACCTGTACAGAGTCAGTGTGGAGGCTATATACAGGGGGTACCGGTACAGAGTCAGTGTGGAGGCTATATACAGGGGGTACCGGTACAGAGTCAGTGTGGAGGCTATATACAGGGGGTACCGGTACAGAGTCAATGTGGAGGCTATATACAGGGGGTACCTGTACAGAGTCAGTGTGGAGGCTATATACAGGGGGTACCGGTACAGAGTCAGTGTGGAGGCTATATACAGGGGGTACCGGTACAGAGTCAGTGTGGAGGCTATATACAGGGGGTACCTGTACAGAGTCAGTGTGGAGGCTATATACAGGGGGTACCGGTACAGAGTCAATGTGGAGGCTATATACAGGGGGTACCGGTACAGAGTCAGTGTGGAGGCTATATACAGGGGGTACCGGTACAGAGTCAATGTGGAGGCTATATACAGGGGGTACCGGTACAGAGTCAGTGTGGAGGCTATATACAGGGGGTACCGGTACAGAGTCAATGTGGAGGCTATATACAGGGGGTACCGGTACAGAGTCAGTGTGGAGGCTATATACAGGGGGTACCGGTACAGAGTCAATGTGGAGGCTATATACAGGGGGTACCGGTACAGAGTCAGTGTGGAGGCTATATACAGGGGGTACCGGTACAGAGTCAATGTGGAGGCTATATACAGGGGGTACCGGTACAGAGTCAATGTGGAGGCTATATACAGGGGGTACCGGTACAGAGTCAATGTGGAGGCTATATACAGGGGGTACCGGTACAGAGTCAATGTGGAGGCTATATACAGGGGGTACCAGTACAGAGTCAGTGTGGAGGCTATATACAGGGGGTACCAGTACAGAGTCAATGTGCAGGGGCACTGGTTAGTCAAGGTAATATGTACATGTAGGTAGAGTTAAAGTTACTATGCATAGAACCCATTAGCTTATTATCAAGCTTCTCTGAGTAGGAGTGCTGATCTAGGATCAGGTTGCCCCCTGTCCAAATAATAATTTTAATCGTGATCTAAAAAGGCAAAACTGATCGTAAATCAGCACTCCTACTCATCCAGCAGCCTCTAGTTACATTTATTTTTAATTTGACCTTTATTTAACTAGGCAAGTCAGTTAAGAACAAATTCTTATTTTCAGTGGTAGCCTAGGAACAGTGGGTTAACTGCCTGTTCAGGGGCAGAACCTTGTCAGCTAGGGGATTTGAACTTTCAACCTTTCGGTTACTAGTCCAACGCTCTAACCATTAGACAACCCTGCCGCCCCTGGTCTGTCCCCTGGTCCAACAGAGAACATACAGTAGGTTTCTGTGTAAATACCTGTTCTCTCTGGTTGAGGATGGTGGAGACAGAGGCGGTGACACACAGTAGGATCTGCAGCACCCTGGGCAGGTGTGTGCTGATGAGGTGGCCCAGTTTACTGATGACTGTGTTAACTATGTTCAGCAGGCTGTGCTGCCGACCCAGAGGAAGGACGGCAGAGAAGTCCGTCTCGGATATCGCTTTGTCTACTGCAGCTAGACACAGACCTGGAGAGAGGGAGGGGAGAAAAAAATGGAGAGAGAAAGAAGAAGAGTTCTAAGTGTTCGAATGTCACACACTTTTAAAACAAACACGTCCACACACACACACACACACACACAACTAGGCTAAAGCTACAACATAACGGCCGAATAGACCGATGAGACAGAGGGCAACAGAGCCATTCACTGAGGAATAAGACGAGAAACACTCCGCTCCCATACAGGTTGTATATCACATGACGGAGGGCGCCCTACCCTGTCCGTGGTGGCAGACGGGCTCCAGCAGGAGGTCAATGAATATGCCCAGCTCCTCAGACTGGCATCCTGCCAGGAACCTCAGCACGGTGGAGGAACGCTGCATGGCACCAGACTTGCTCTGGAACTTACTGCCAGTCTTACTGCGCATCCGCCCAAACAGAACCCTACAGAGGTTAGGTTAGAGGAGAGGGGGTTATATTGGAGTAGTAAAGGTGACATATAAATAGGCCACAAGTTTAAGTTCACTTGAAGACACAGACGAGTAATAACAAACAAGAGTAATCGCACACACACACACACACACACACACACACACACACCTCATAAGCAGTGGGATAAGCTGAGCCCTGTGCGAGGCGTCCACCACGGCCTGCTCCTCTGAGATGTTGAAGTGAACGATCTCATCCTTGAAGTGTTTGTCATCCAGCAGCCTCTCCAGATTCTCCCTGAACACAACAGTCACGTCAAAGACATTCAATAGGCTTTGGGTCCAGAAGCACAAGACGTTTCAGATACACAAAAAGACATTTCATTACTATATCACAGCAAACACAGAAAGACCGTGTATCAAATGGCCTGCCACCAGATACTGAATCAAGATATATTAGCAAATCCACAAGCCTATCGGCCTGTACAGCTTCAAAGAGGTACCAGACCAATGTTGTTGACAGGGTCTACACAGGGTCTCTAGGCTGATTCTGTGAACTCTGTCAGTGGTACACTATGGGAAATGAAATAACAGAACTCCTATTTCCTTCCATCATTCTGCTCTCAGTGATGTTAGATGGGAAACGGTTAGTAAATGGATAGTTTAATAAGGGAAGTGAAGAGAGGAACTCCCATCAGATCTGTGGTTCTGGGTGAAGGTTAACATTCCTGCTCAGTGGAACCTGAGAGGGCCAGTGATGTCTCTGATCTCCATCAGCACTGGTAACAATGACTCCCATTGAGGGACCGGGAGTCCATAACAGTTATTACAGTATCCCTTTACTCTTACTCCGATCACCTGAACAAAAAATATGTTAAATGGTGATTTTGGAAAGTAGGTTTTACGCCTGGCAGACTGTAAAAGGACTGAAGGTGTGTTACGACAAGAGGTAAGACGAGACGTTGCGCGACAGTGTCGTTCGGAAATAAGCCAGAGAGCAGACTTACTTGTAGGGGAGGACGTTGGGGTCTTTGTAGGTCAGAACACACTCCAATGCTGCCCTCTGAATCTGCTGGTCCTGGTGGCACAGCAACTGAACAGACACACAGTCACACACTGATAGCAGTACACTGACAGAGACTACCCGCTGTTTAGGTAGAAAGACTGATAATGGGTCAGATAAGTATGTTTAATTGAGTATACAGTTAATGCATGGTAAAATAGGCATATAGCGAGAACAGCCGAGAGTGATTTCATGCGAGTAGCTGATGTGAGTGAGACCTTTAAACAGGTCGACATTCACAAGGCCGCAGGGACAGACGGATTACCGGGACGTGTACTCTGAACATGCGCTGACCAACTGGCAAGGGTCTTCACTGATATTTTCAACATGTCCCCGACTGAGTCTGTAACACCAACATGTTCCAAGCAGTCCCTGTGCCCAAGAACACAAAGGTAACCTGCCTAAATGACTACCGACCTGTAGCACTCATGTCTGTAGCCATGAAGTGCTTTGAAAGGCTGGTCATGGCTCACATCAACAACATTATCCCAGAAACACCCACTCCAATTTGCATACCGCCCAAAAAGATCCACAGATGACGCAATCTCTATTGCACTCAAAACTTCCCTTTCCTACCTGGACAAAAGGAACACCTATGTGAGAATGCTGTTCATTGACTACAGCTCAGCGCGCAACACTATAGTGCCCTCAGAGCTCATTACAAAGCTAAGGACCCTGGGACTAAACACCTCCCTCTGCAGCTGGATCCTGGACTTCCTGACAACACATCCGCCACGCTGAACCTCAACAAGGGGGCACCACAGGGGTGCGTGCTCAGTCCCTTCCTGTACTCCCTGTTCACTCATGACTGCATGACCAGGAACGACTCCAACACCATCATTAAGTTTGCCGACGACACAACATTGGTAGGCCTGATCACCGACAACGACGAGACAGCCTATAGGGAGGTGGCCAGAGACCTGGCCGTGTGGTGCCAGGACAACAACCTCTCCCTCAACGTGATCAAGACAAAGGAGATGATTGTGAACTACAGGAAAGAGAGGACCGAGCACACCCCCATTCTCATCGACGGGGCTGTAGTGGAGCAGGTTGAGAGCTTCAAGTTCCTTGTTATCCACATCACCAACAAACTATCATGGACCTAACACACTAAGACAGTCGTGAAGAGGGCACGAAAAACCCTAATCGTCCTCAGGGGATTGAAAATATTTGATATAAGGTTCTACAGCTGCACCATCGAGATCATTCTGACTGGTTGCCTCACTGCCTGGTATGACGATTGCTCAGGCTCTGACTGCAAGGCACTACAGAGGGTAGTGCGTGCTGCCCATAACCTCACTGGGGCCAAGCTTCCTGCCATCCAGGACTTCTATACCAGGCGGTGTCAGAGGAAGGCCCTAAAAATTGTCAGACTCCAGCCACCCTCGTCATAGACTGTTCTCTCTGCTAATGCACGGCAAGTGGTACAGGAGCGCCAAGTCTTCTACCCCCAAGCAATAAGAATCCTAAACAGCTAATCAAAGGGCTACCCAGACCCCTCTTTTACGCTGCTGCAACTCTTTGTTTATTATCTATGCATAGTCACTTTAACTCTACCTACATGTACATATTTCCTCGACTAACCGGTGACCCCGCACATGGACTCTGTACCGGTACCCCCTGTATATAGCATCGCTATTGTTATTTAACTGCTGCCATTCACTTATTTGTTACTTTCATTTTCAACTTTTTTTTACTCAACACATATTTTTCATAAAACTTCTTAAAGCATTGTTGGTTAAGGGCTTGTAAGTAAGCCTTTCACTGTAATGTCTACACCTGTTGTACTCGGCGCATGTGACAAATACAATTAGATTTGATGATGATAGGTGAGATAGGTAAGTTTACCTGAGTATACAGCTCATTGAGGCTATTCTCCAGGTACAGAGAGCGAGGGTTGGTGAACTTGGCAAACACCTTCAGGTGAGCGATGAGTTGCCTGGGAAAGAAATTAAAATGTCTTTAGAAAATACTATATGGCACTGAAAATGCATTGTGAAACAAAATTAAGATCTTCAACGTGATCATCTCTTACTTGGCTGCTGCTCTTTTTGGTGGCATCTTCCTCTCTGGTCTAGCCTCCTCCTCCTCCCTGTCCTCCTCTTCCACCATGCTAGCCTCCATGGCAGCAGGACTGCTCCTCTTCCCCAGGTCCTGAGTAGGCGCCACCAACAGGTCAGCTTGGTAGAACTCATTCCTGCCAATCGTGAGAGGGGAGGGGCATAGGGTCATTTAAGACAGTGGACAATGGTGCTCTTTCTCAAAAGCCTTTCTTAGATTTATTGCGTCTGGTCTCCTCGCCTCCTCCTCAAAATTAAAAGACCAGAGGTTCCTCTCCGTAGGAGGGCAGTGTAGTGTGTAAGGCTGCAGTCTCTAGTCGTGTGTAGGGTATAGTGTAGGACGAACCTGATGAATCGTAGCAGCAGTGGACTGAGCTCCCTACTGCGTGGTTCTACGCGGTCAGGGACCAGAGCCATGGCCCTCCACAGCAGGCCCCTGAAGTTAGTGAAGTCTGTCCTCTCGCTGGGGTCAGAGGTCATCTTCAGACGCTGCAGGAACAGCACCCCCACGTCCCCGCTCTCGATGACATCACAGCCCGGCTCCCCTTGCAGCTCCGAGCCGCCATCTTCATCATCGGCATCATCGTCGCCTTCACGCAGCTCCTTTTCTGTTAGACAGGACATTTTCTTGATCGTTTTATATCAACACAAATAGCTCATCACAGTGTTAGAAAAACAGATCACAAATGAGCACGCACTCACCAGCAAGACCTGCCACCAACTCCAGCTGCTCATGGTAGACCCTCCAGAAGTCTTTGTTGTCCATTCCTCTGGCATGGGTCCTGGAGAGAGAGACACAACACGAGGAAGAGATGAACTGCGTTATTTTGGGGGGGGGGGGGGGGTTAAAAGGTCATAGAGTATGATCCTTTAGATTTATTGTGGTTGTGTGTTCTTACACTATGAGTTCAATGACTGGGTCCCACAGGGGTTTGAAGTTGATGAACAGCATGGACATAAGATAGCGTAGAGGCACCTGCAAATGGAAGATGCAGAACTTAATCACCCACTAAGATAATCAAACGTTAATCCAAGGTCCCGAGTCTGTTTCCAAATCTAGGTTCCCATATCTACGTTTTAGGTTCCAAATCTAGGTTCCCATATCTACGTTTTAGGTTCCAAATCTAGGTTCCCATATCTACGTTTTAGGTTCCAAATCTAACTTTTATGTTCTGGGTACCTGTTGGAAGGTCCCCTGTGTCCCCTGGGGTAGTGATCTCTCTACCAGGTCATGTCTGAGCTTCCTGAGGTGCAGCAGCTTCTCTCTGTAGTCCTGCACGGAGGCAGGGACCAACTCAGCCTGAAAACACACTGCAAACACAGGCTGGACCTCCACACTGTCCTCACTCTGAGAACACAGAGAGAATCAGAGTTCAAATGTGTTGTTATTGTCCATTTAGGCTCAAAATGGAAAGTTCTTTCAATTATCTTCTGCCATGTGAACAAATTCAATTGACTTGAGCAAATAAAGACATAATTATCAATTTACAAGACATCATTTGGTTGTTCTGTACCAACCTCTGACGGTTTGAGCTCAGCCTCAAAGTGGGTCAGAATCCTCAGGGTCAGCAAGCGGATCTGAGGGAGGAAGCATGGTGAAGAGGGTTAGGTCACAGTTTAAACGCAACTAACAAAGTACCCAAAATAATTCAATCTACTTCCATACTTTGGAGCTGTTGGAGGATAGGTTGACGTGCAGCATCTGGTGCAGGTCGAGCAGAGCACCGTGGGATAGGTGCTCGGAGCAGCCGTTGACTGACAGCCGGGTGTAGTAGAGGTCTCCTAGCAACAGAGCCGACATGTCTGTTGGGAACTTCCTGTGAAACACACAAACCCAGGAAATTGATCAGGGTCAAAGTGCACCAATTACGAGAACAAAACCAGTTACCAGATTATATTATATTATATATTATAACTCACACAGATTTACTGTACCAATCCAAAGCTTTCTCTCTGGCCACAGCAGTTATTCCCACTAAATGGGAACTAGTCTCCAAGAGCTGGTGATATTTCTCTACTTTTAGTACTTACTGGATGATGGGCTTGACCCGCTCCACTGGCACCAGGGAGAGAACCTCAGCAGATCCATTCAGACTGAGCAGGGAGCTGAGGGCCTGCCTGGCCACAAACAGACCGCCTAGAGGACAGAAAAGGGGAGAGATCTTTATTTTACCAGCTCCTGGGTTACTACTGGAGGAACAGTTAGGAGCTAGAACAAATGTGCATTGAATGGAACACAACATTCATCTGTATATCAGATAAGAGCAAACATTGAATGGAACACAACGTTCAACTGTTTCACAGATAAGAGCAAACAAGGGCAGCCCATACCTTTCCCCAGCGCTTCTCTCTCCACATTCAGTAGCAGGCGATTGAGGAGGGCTGTCAGACTGGGAACGACACACCCTGCTGCCAGTGGTCTGAGGTGGGGCAGGAGGACCAGGGCTGCCCAGGGCAGGGACAGGTCAGTGATGGCCTGGTTCGGGTCCTGCGGTAGGCTGATCAGAGAGAGGATCAACTCTGGTACTGACACCTTCTCTGTCCCATCACCTGGCTCCTTACCGGGGGTCTTTCCGGTGAAGACCAGGGGGTAGGTCTCGAAGGCCATGGAGCCGTCTGTAGGGGGCGGGGCTTTAGCCAGGATGAGACTGACCAGCACCTCCATGGCAGAGTGACGAGACACAGAGTCTAGACTGGAGAAAAAACCCTCTAGGTACTGTAGCAGACTGGGCAGGAAGAACTGGAGAGAGATATAGAGAAGAGGGAGGGGTGAGGAGAGATGGAGAGAGAGAGACGTATGGAGGGGCAGAAAGGAGAGAGATTACGTTATCTATGTCCAGTGAAGGAAGCTTACTCTGCCGGAGTCAGCTAGGATGAAATTGCCTGGTGCATTGATGAGATTAGTCCATGTACCTGTTCAAACCGTTTCATGGTGAACATCTCCTTAGTGAACTCCAGTATCAGGTCCTGGTCCATCCCACTGCTGAACACCTTTTTGACCGTGTCCTGTGTGAGTGTGTTAGGCAGGGAGACATTCTCCCCCAGCAGTAGAGAGGAGATGATCTGGAGCACGAGTCTACAGCAGGGTCCTTGGAGGGCTGGGGCCTGGAGCAACTCATGAACTGCCTACAGGCACAGAGAAGGACAAAAACACCAGAGGAATCTATACATATGATGCCAACAGTCAGATTTGAAACCAAACTGGGTTCAAGGCAAAAATGTGATCTGAAAATGAAATGGACACAAAGTATTCTTCTATGTAAATGTATACAGTATAAATGGAGACTGTCAAATACATACAGAGATACACACAGCCTCTGAACACAGAACAAACTGTATGCTTATTCTTAGTTTTACTTATTCATGTCGCACAGATAAATGGTGACCCCCGGCCCTACCTGACAGACAACGTCTGGCTTGGTGATCTTGGCTCCGTTGCGGTGTCCCACCAGGGTATGGAGGATGAAGAGCAGGCGCTCCAAGTGGTCAGATGCCTGACCCTCCTCATCAACATCGGTCTTATTCAGGTTCCGTAGGGCCTCACTCACACACGCCTAGAGAAAGACAAAAACAGTCACAGTTAAACAGCCCTGGACCAGGATAATGAACAGTATCACTCAAACAGTTCGACAGACAGACGACAACAACCCATGTCACACAGGCCTACAAAGAGTTTACATTGGCACTATGCAGAACCAGTTGCGAGGTAAAAATGCTCCGTAACCTGTAGAGACTCCCACAGAACCAGGAAGTGCTCTTTCTCTACGTGATTGGCTGCTGCCTGGGCCATTTGATCCAGTGCCTCTCTGACAGCATCCCAGGGTAGAGATACTTCCTGGTCAGCACTTGGTCCAAGCTTCCTCAGAGCAATTGGGAGGGCCTGGAGGAGAGGAGAGGGAAGAAGGATACAACAGAAAAGGGTTGTGAATGAAAGATCGTTCAACTGAATATACACGCATAAGACTCCACTTTGTTAGCCTTTTTCGCAAAGAGTCTAATCTCCTATTTCCTACTGTATAACCTCATGAACTCACCGTGCCAGCGCAGGAGTGGAACATGTTGCGGACTCCTTTACACATCTCAAACAGCAGCTGTCCCACCCCCTCTGCCTTCCCAGGGTGCTCCTCCAGGTCCAGGAACATGTGGTTGAGAAGGGCGTCAAGATCTGGCACCTGGCGGGCATCGATACAATTCATTCAATCAGATCTGATTTCATCACCACTGGATGCCAACTAGGTAAGACCACAACACACCTTTCTCATCAGAAAAGAAAAACTCTCTGCCGCAAACTTTCGTATGTGTTCCTTCTTGTGTGCCAACAGTGTACTGTACAAGCTGTAGGGGAGAAGGAGAGATAAGTAAACACCGATGTCACATATGCCAATATGACATAGATAGGAGACGATAACAACAATAATGCTGGAGCTTCAATCACCGTCTGTCTACTCCTACTGCAGCCAGGTAGGCCTAATGCCCAGTCTCACCTGTACATCTTGGTCATGTCCTTGACCATGAGTCTCCAGAGGTATTTGTAGAGGTAGGAGAGGCAGGTGAAGGCCCACTCCAGTATCTCGGTGTCCTGGGTTTCCAGGAGTGAGGTGATGATGACAAAGAAGTCGGGGAAGTGGGGGTAGAAATCCATCTGGAGGTCCCTAGCCAGCTGGACCACCAGGCTGATGCATAACGGAGGAAAAAGTTGTGATTTGCAGCACACACACTGCAAGCAACAAGCTTGCCAATGAAGAACAAACATTACATTTGTTTCCACATGATATGAAGCTTGTGTGCATTATTTATTGGCAAATTTAGGAACCTTCTACAGAACATATTCCTATCTATAGTTTGTACCTTCCTCCTCAGCATCACACTGTAATCTCAGGTACACACACACACACACACACACAGTAATCTCAGGTACATACTCCAGTAGAGGCTGGCTGGCAAGGCTGTTCTTGGTACTAAGGTGAGTCTTCAGGCTCTCCACTATAGACCTCTGATGGAACACCAGAAGGTTGAAGGACTGGCTCTTGTTGGACACCTCCCTCAGGAACGTGGCTGAGGAACAGGTGAATGGGTTTCAGATTAGTCACTGGGTTCTGCTCATGGGAGCATGTTTGGAAGCTTGACAAAAACAAGTATTGGGCCAGATGTGATAGTAGTAGTGACGCTCCTTGGTGTGACGAGTTATGTACTTACTGAAATGCTCTGTCAAATTCAGGTCCCTCCATTTTGCCAGTCCTTCTGAAAAGTAAGTGTCTACCTCCTACAACGGAAAACAGGGTTACATGCCATGGAATGATATTAACAACGACCAAAACGTATTTTTTAAACCAATTTAATAGGGGAGCTGCAGTCTAACAGAGAACGCATACCTCATCATAACTCCCAGTTCTGTCAATGCGATGGATGACATCGATATTGACATTGGCAAGCCTTTCAGCAAACGTGAGAAACTGTAAAGCAAACGATCGAGTTAGCTACTTTCTGTGGTGTACTAACGTTAAAGTAATGAAATGCCTCGCTAGCTAGGCTACATATGATATTTAACATATTCAAGCAGCAACGCTTGTTGGTTCATTAATCGTAGCAATGGGAAAACATGTTTAATTTGAAACTGTTCAGACATTATGAAAACCAGGCATGAGAGATGGCTATGCATATTAACAAATATTTTGTTATTTCCAATGCAATAGCTAAGCAGTCGTCGCTAGCTATGCTAACAACTGTGCTACACAGATTCCCAACAACACTCACCCTGAATGTGTTCTCAGATTTATGATATGACGACTTGGATTTGATCTTCATTTTTGACGTGTCTTTTTTTTCGGATGAATGTTAAAAAATATATGTAATCCACGTTTCAAATTTGTATGAAAACCACAATGTATAGACTAACTGTGTTTACACACATGCCTGATGCCGGGGCGCAGCCATATTGGATGAAGCATCATGGGAACGTTTTGCTTTTCCACGTGGTGAGAAGACACAGAAGGGGGCGTAGTTTTGCAACAACTTCAAGGATTACTTCCTGGATACTTTTGTTTCTCAATGACAGCTCAGTCAGTGCCGATACAGTGTCCATACCAGAGGCGGCTGCTGAGGGGAGGACGGCTCATAATGATGGGCGGAACAGAGCAAATGGAATGCCATCGAACACATAGATGTATTGCTACCATTCCACCTATGCTGCTCCAGCTATTAACACAAGCCCGTCCTCCCCAATTATGGTGCCACCAACCTCCTGTGGTCCATACATGTACTAACTAGTGGACCTGACATACTGGACACTAGACACATTATACTGGACTGGACATGTTAGTATACAGATATGTTAGTATATTTTCTCAGTTTTTTTCTCCAGAAGTGTGTGTGCATGCTTGTGTGTGTGTGTGTGTGTGTACGCATGCCTCTGTGTGTGTCAGTCTGTACCAGCCATCCAGGGGGTAGGGCTGATGACAGGGATACTTATTGGTTCAGCCAACAGAACAGTCCCAGCTCTTGATTTTGTGGAGAGGTGTGCTCACCGCTACCTGCTAGTAATGTCTTTGAGAAACACACAGGCACAGTGAAG
The DNA here is from genome assembly GCF_002021735.2 of Oncorhynchus kisutch. Classification (NCBI taxonomy): domain Eukaryota; kingdom Metazoa; phylum Chordata; class Actinopteri; order Salmoniformes; family Salmonidae; genus Oncorhynchus; species Oncorhynchus kisutch. The sequence continues at coordinate 10,915,520 of NC_034182.2, read as the reverse complement.
ACTTCATAGCTCACTGCTATCCTGTTTCAGCTCATATCCTGTCTGTGATAAGGACACCACTTTATCTGAAAACACAGCAGCCTACTGTGAGCTATCATAGATTTCATAGAGAAATACGAATTATCTGCTGTTCATTGCATTCCAATAACAGAAACCACAAGGGACTACAAATTGTGGAGTAGGACAATCTTCCAGTGAGTACAGTCGCCTATACCTCACAATCAGAAGGCTACAATGGCATTCTCTCCAGTGATTGGATCCTTTGTCGCTGCGGACTATGCTGTCTTTGCTCTGATGCTGCTGGTGTCTGCAGCCATCGGGATGTACTATGCCATCGTCGGAAGGGGCCAGAGCAGCTCCAGAGAGTTTCTGATGGGGGGCCAGAGTATGACAGCCGTACCTGTGGCTCTGTCCCTGACTGCCAGCTTCATGTCGGCTATCACAGTACTGGCCACCCCAGCCGAGGTGTACCGATACGGGGCAAGCTACGGCCTCTTCAGCCTCTCCTATGTGCTGGTGGTGGTGGTCAGCTCAGAGGTCTTCCTCCCTGTCTTCTACAGGCTAGGCATCACAAGTACCTATGAGGTTAGAACCGATCCACCCTGTTGAGTTGATTTGTGTTCTATTCTATTCAACAGAAATAGTATAACATGTTTGGTAGAGATTATCCAGATGAATTTCAATGCAAATTCTAAGCAATTCTAAATCCCTGAAATAAAGTATTTTTCAAAGTGACCAAAAGACAAATGCAATCTATTCAAGAAATAAAATACTGACCTAACTGTGTAATCTTTCTATAAAACAAATAGATTGCTGTTTCAGGTATAGTAATTATAGTAGTCACGGTTCTGTTACTTAATATCGCTGCACATGTCCATTCTTTAGTCTGGTTGAGAGGCGGATGATTAGATTATGATTATGATTCAAACAGCTAAAATATGAGTCAGTGTTTAATCTTCATTAGCTGACCGAAACAATCCTGGCACAGTCTTGTCATCTCATCCTCTTACTGACTGTACTCTTTGCTTTGTCTTTTGGGCTTCACACATGAATTCATGTCCCTGTCCTGTCCATGGGAAATGTAACAGACAGGTGTCCTATTTCTTTTTTTCTCTTCATGGTCATCATTCTGCAGTATCTGGAGATACGGTTCAACAGAGCCACCCGTCTGTTAGGGACAGTGATGTTCATTGTTCAGACTGTGAGTTCCTTATCACAACACTCTCTCACCTCTCATATCATGAATTACATGAACATGAGAACAAACCTTGTGATAGAGTATAAGAGCCACATGGTATGTCTCTCTGTCTCCCAGATGCTCTACACCGGAATAGTAATTTATGCTCCAGCTCTGGCATTAAACCAAGGTGCAGTAATCTCTAAAAGTCTTGAAAGAATTTAATTTCATGCCCCATCGGCATTGAGTGCACTTGAAACCACTCCTCTGCTAAATGACGTGCCTCTCTCTCTTTTTCCTCCTCTCTCCAGTGACTGGGATGGATCTCTGGGGTGCTGTCATTTCAACGGGAGTGGTTTGCACCTTTTACTGCGCTATGGTACTGATCAGGCAGTGATGTCAATAACTAATGCAAAAAAAACATTTATCCCCTGATGTAAGGGAGATACAGATGGAGGTTAGATTAAGACATGATTTGTGTGGCACTGTGGTGACCTTTGCGGTGACCTTTAAACCATGTATGTAACACGGCTGTGGTGTGTATTGTGACAGGGCGGTCTGAAGGCGGTGGTGTGGACAGACGTGTTCCAGGTGGGCATCATGGTGGCAGGCTTCCTGTCTGTCATCATCAGAGCCGTGGTCCTGCAGGGAGGAGTCTCCAACATCCTCAACCACGCAGAGCTCGGAGGACGACTCAACTTCTGGGAGTGAGTAGATTGTCATGTAGATTATAGATATGAAAGAGCAGGAGAAGAGTCTGCACCTGGACTTTGTGCAGTATGTTGGCACAAAATACAAGACATTGCAAAGGGTGTACTGAATCTCTCTCTCTCTCTCTCTCTCTCTCTCGCTCTCGCTCTCGCTCTCGCTCTCGCTCTCTCTCTTTTATAGCTTTGATGCTAGTCCACTGAGGAAGTACACCTTCTGGACAATCACATTTGGAGGCACGTTTGTCTGGACCAGTATCTATGGGATCAACCAAGCCCAGGTGCAGAGATACATCTCTTGCAAATCCATGACTCACGCCAAAATGTAAGTCATCATCTTCCTGGAAGGAAAGAGTAGAGCATGAAGATCTTTTTCCTGTTTGCCCCAGTGGAACTATATAGTGGAACTGACAGCACTTTAGCAACATGAAATCTTATTCAAATGTGTTCATCTACACTCTCAAGAAGAACATGACACTTTAAAAATATTATCTGGCAAGCGAGCACCGTTCATAAATTCTTAGAATGTTTGGGAATCATGTATACTAAGGCATTTGTGAAAAATCTATAGAAATATAGAGTGGGGCCTCCCGAGTGGCGCAGCAGTCTAAGGCGTCTGAGGCGTCACTACAGACCCGGGTTCGATCCCAGGCTGTGTCCCAGGCTGTGAGACTTATGAGGCGGCCCACAATTTGCCCAGCGTCATCCATGTTAGGGGAGGGTTTGGCCAGCCGGGATTTCCTTGTCCCATCGCACTCTAGCAACTCCTTGTGGCTGGCCGGGTGCCTACAAGCTGACTTAGGTGACCAGCTGGACGGTGTTTCCACTGATACATTGTGGCTGGCTTCCGGGTAAGCGAGCAGTGTGTCAAGAAGCCGTGTTTTCGGAGGACGCATGGCTGTCGACCTTCGCCTCTCCCGAGTCCGTAAGGGATTTGCAGCGATGGGACGAGACTGTAACTACCAATTTGGGATTTTAAAGTTTAAAAAAGAATAATATAGAGTGGGTGAGCATTTTGACCATTAATAGCCACTGCAGTAAATAGAATCGAATAAAAACATCTGTCTCGTCCAAGACTCTAGACAGACCGGTGCGCTATAGCAAAGCAGAGCTGCAGTAGGGCTTTATCCAAACAGTAAACCAGATGGTGCAATTCTATTTTAAAATTTTTTTAATTTAGAGATAGCTAGGGGCACACTCCAACACACATCATTTCCCCCAAAAATAATTTGTGTTTAGTGAGTCCGCCAGATCAGAGGCAGTAGGGATGACCAGGGATGTGAATTGGACCATTTTTCTGTCCTGCTAAGCATTCCAAATGTAACGAGTACTTTTGCGTGTCAGGAAAAATGTATGGTATAAAAAGTACATTCTTTCTTTAGGAATGAAGTGAAGTAAAAGTAAAACTAGTCCAAAAATATAAATAGTAAAGTACTGATACCCCAAAAAAACTACTTTTAAGTAGTAATTTAAAGTATTTTCACTTAAGTACTTTACACCACTGGTGTTTACAGGAAGTTGCAACAGCACAACTTTAGATTGTTAGCTAGAACGCATTGGCCAAAAGCCACAAAATACACCTGAAAGGATTTCTGAAAATATGTAAACACCATGGGAGTCCTCTTACATTTGGGACCCAACAGTCTTATTGATCAAACAACCCTGAAAAGGTAGGCTCTCTCTCCCTCAGTTATGCACATCAACAACAACAAGATCAACAACTAATAGTAGCCAGAGCAAGATGAGCGACAAATCTAACAAAGGAACATTAGATAAACACTTTTTCAGATAGTTGGCCGCCAACATTGCACTGATAAACGATGGGTAAGTGTAACCTACTCGTCCTTCTGATAACACAAACTCTGGCTCTCCCCCTCCCCGTTCTCTCTCTCTCTTTCGCTCTCTCCTTTCTCTCTCTATCCCCTCTTTCTGTCACTATTCTCTCTCTCTCTCTCTCTCTCTCTCTCTCTGTATTCTCTTCCCAGGTCTCTCTACATTAACCTATTAGGATTGTGGATCATCATGCTGTGTTCTGTGTTTGCGGGGCTGTGTTTGTACTCCGTCTACAAGCACTGTGACCCCTGGACAGCAGGCATGGTGTCTGCTCCAGATCAGGTTGAGGACACAAAACTAGGGAATAACACTTTAATAAGGACTGCAGGTTGACGTTTATTGGGATGAGTCTTGCCCTGGAGGCAGAACTGAGTGATTTATGATAGATGGGCCAGGTTAGGGTTAGGTATGTTAAGGTGAATGTTAGGGTTGAGATTTTATGACAGATTTTGTGGCTGTGGTTGTTAGCGAACCCTCTGCAAAGCTGCCTCCAGAACAAGATTCATGATGAAAAACGCTAACCTACATAAATACCAGGCACAGTCAACATTACTATTCTGCCAGACTGTCACTTTACGGATATATTTTCTAAAATATTTGTTTAAACTGATATCATTCCCCGCCACTAAGTGTAACCACTTTAGACAATTTTTTGTAGGAAAACTGTTTTTTTTTCTCCCGCATCGGCCACACATCCAGATTGTTCACAGGAAAATATCTCAAATAACCCAAACCCAGTGGTACCACTCAGATAGACACTGACTACTGACCACGCCCTCTTTCTCTGTACAGCTGATGCCATATATGGTGATGGACATCCTGAGAGACTACCCTGGACTGCCAGGATTGTTTGTGGCTGCAGCCTACAGTGGGACCCTAAGGTTACTATTCCCATCTAGTACTTATACTGTATGTCAAACTTGATCTTACGTTTGATTATGTTAGTATGTTCAAATCGAATCAAATCAAATTTATTTATATAGCCCTTCGTACATCAGCTGATATCTCAAAGTGCTGTACAGAAACCCAGCCTAAAACCCCAAACAGCAAGCAATGCAGGTGTAGAAGCACGGTGGCTAGGAAAAACTCCCTAGAAAGGCCAATACCTAGGAAGAAACCTAGAGAGGAACCAGGCTATGTGGGGTGGCCAGTCCTCTTCTGGCTGTGCCGGGTGGAGATTATAACAGAACATGGCCAAGATGTTCAAATGTTCATAAATGACCAGCATGGTCGAATAATAATAAGGCAGAACAGTTGAAACTGGAGCAGCAGCACAGTCAGGTGGAAGTTGAAACTGGAGCAGCAGCATGGCCAGGTGGACTGGGGACAGCAAGGAGTCATCATGTCAGGTAGTCCTGGGGCATGGTCCTAGGGCTCAGGTCCTCCGAGAGAGAGAAAGAAAGAGAGAAGGAGAGAATTAGAGAACGCACACTTAGATTCACACAGGACACCGAATAGGACAGGAGAAGTACTCCAGATATAACAAACTGACCCCAGCCCCCCGACACATAAACTACTGCAGCATAAATACTGGAGGCTGAGACAGGAGGGGTCAGGAGACACTGTGGCCCCATCCGAGGACACCCCCGGACAGGGCCAAACAGGAAGGATATAACCCCACCCACTTTGCCAAAGCACAGCCCCCACACCACTAGAGGGATATCATTATGTTATATGCATACTAGATTAAGGAACCTTTTGTTACTATTTGTACTGTATGCAATATCTCATGGTTCATAATATCATGACGATGACTAAATACTTACTCTCGCAGCCTATGGTGGGACACAAAGATGACTATTTCCATAGCACTCACACACACTGTTATATTTCTAGGTAAATAATGGCATTATATTTGCTCTCTCTCGTCCACAGTACGGTATCGTCCAGTGTCAATGCTCTGGCTGCCGTGACTATTGAAGACCTGATCAAGCCGTACACTCACATGACAGAGAAACACCTGTCCTGGACCTCTAAAGGCCTCAGTGAGTGAATAATATCAATTGGTGTCTTTGCATTTACCACAGAACTCAGAGAGCTATATTCATGTTTGATGATATATTCATCTTCTTATTGATATATTCTTGCTGATGTTAGAAATGAATAAACCATGACTTATCACGATTTTAACTGCTATCCCTGTGCTCCATTCTAGGCTTTCTGTATGGTGCTCTTTGTATTGGAATGGCTGGCATAGCCTCACTCATGGGAAGTCTGCTGCAGGTATGCGACACAACAAAAGGAGTATGTCCTTCTACATAAAATATGTTGTCTTGAGGTTCGCAACTCTAAAATATGTCTCTGTCTCCTCCTGTAGGCAGCTATCAATATCTTTGGGATCATCGGAGGGCCTTTACTGGGTCTCTTCTCGCTGGGGATCCTCTGTCCATACGCCAATGCCACAGTCAGTACAGTCTCTTTAACAAAAGCAGGATTATAAGCATCTAACCGTTAGCTAACCTCTCTGAATGTTTATGTTGAAGTGTTGATGTGTTATTTCTGTGTGTTCTGTGCTGCAGGGGGGCTTGGCTGGTCTGCTCTCTGGGCTGGTTATGTCTCTGTGGGTGGGGATAGGGGCCCAGTTTTACCCTCCTCTACCAGAGCAGAGCAGGCCTCTGGGTCTGACCACACATGGCTGTAACTTCACAACCGCAGCCTATGCGTTCAACTGGACCACATCCCCAACAGAACCAAGCCTATACACCACAGTACTACAGCAAAATACAGCAGAGAGGTACTTGTTGGGCTTCAGTAACAAGTATATTGACATGGGCACAGTTAAAACAAATATTCAGTTAGAAATGTACTGTCGAACGGGAATCATTTTGTCATATTAGAATAGCGAACTGCATCAGCTTTAAACAATATATGCAATGTTATAACTGTTGGATGCCACTATGTTTGTCTCCTCTGCAGACCCTTCCTGGCTGATAACTGGTACTCCCTGTCCTATCTCTACTTCAGTCCTATTGGGACACTTACAACACTGGCTGTTGGACTGGTGGTCAGTCTACTTTCAGGTACTCTTCCCCAAATGGTAGTGTTGCTTCTTACTATATTACATGTAGTGTCTAATTAACATGTTTAAAAAAAAAAAACTAAAATGTGTCTCTTTCCAGGGGGTATGAAGTTGAATTTGGAACCAACTGTGACTTTGATGAAAGAAGATACAATGTTATTTTGCTTTTACAAGCTCTTTAAAGAAAGGGTAAGTGATTTGAGTGTTTCAATAAATAACCTACAAGACATTCTCTCTCTTTCAACCACTTTCCTGTATTCATTTAGCTGTCATCCATACCTAGGCCATGAGACGAGCCAGAAAGCTGGACCTCACAAAAAACAGAGAGAACCAATTGGGAAACAATAACCCCGGCTTCTGCAATGTCCACGAGTTGGATTTCACAAAGAGCAGTCTTCCTACATGACATACTGATAAAACCATGACTTTAACAGTTGCTCTTTCTTCTCATACTTCTCCCTCCCCAGTGCCGCTGTTTTTCACGTGACTCATGAATGTCCTGACAGATTGTATCTATATCTCATCTATATCCTCATATTTCTATATACAGAGCCTTCAGAAAGTATTTTTCCTCATTTTGTTGTGTTACAGCCTGAATTTAAAAAACTATTCTCACCCATGATATGCTTAAAGGTAATGATTAGAATATTCCACCCTGAAACCATATAATTGTATGAGATTTATTAGAATCATAAAACTATAATCTGATGATGTGTGTAGTTTTAGTCAGAATTAGAACAATGACCTTTTGTTCCTTTTTTAGTATGTAAGCAGGGTGCAAGTGTGAAACAAATGATAAGAGGAGCTATCGACAAACAAGCTGTACCACTGTGTTCCTTGCAGGACATTCTGTCTCCACCCGTGGAGGGGAGAAACTGTTAGGCTTGCAGAAAATTATGAAGCATGTTGCAGATTAAAGAAACAATGTATCTGTGTAGTGGAAAAACACAGACTGTCTGAGCAAGGCGTAGTTTAAGATTTGAACTTGTTTGTGTGTTATAAAGACTGTGTTTGTATAATGGACTTTAGAATGTTCTGGTGAATAAACTGTACTATCTTTTAGCATAAGCTGAGTCTTTAATTATTATTAAACCCATGGTCTTACAGATCTCGGGGATTGGTCAGAGCTATTGATTGTTAGTTATAATCATTGGGATTGAAAATTCTCGTGACACCCATCTCCACACAATAATATGACAAAGTGAAAAATTGTTTTTAGAAGAGTTAGCAAATTGATTGAACATGAAATACAGAAATATCTAATTTACATACGTTTTCACACCTCTGAGTCAATACATTTTAGAATCACCTTTGGTAGTGATTACAGCTGTGTGTCTGTCAGGGTAAGTCTCTAAGAGATTTGCACATCTGGATTGTACAATATTTGCCAATATTTTACAATTCTTCAAGCTCTGTCAAATTGGTTCTTGATCATTGCTAGACAACCATTTTCAAGTCTTGCCACATATTTTCAAGCAGATTTAAGTCAAAACTGTAACACAGACACTCAGGAACATTCACTGTCTTCTTGGTAAGCAACTCCAATGTAGATTTGGCCTTGTTTTTTTGAATAGTATTTTATTTATTTAACCTTTATTTAACTAGGCAAGTCAGTTAAGTACAAATTCTTATTTACAATGACTGCCTACACCGGCCAAACCTGGACCCCCCAAAACAATAACAATAGTTATTTCATTACCTATATAGCAAGCTAACCAGTTAGAAAAGTAATATTCTGGTTACTTACAAGACAAATAGCTAGTTGCATAAGTAGCCAGTTGTTACTAGCCAGAGCAAGTTAGATTACCAGTTAGCTAGCTAGGACTCAAGGTGAGCAAGTGACTGCAAATCAGCTTCCTTTTCCTGGAAGCATGCTGGAAGTCTGTGTTTTGGTTCTTTCAGCCTTATCTTGCTACAACTAAATACTATATCTCCTAACTTTCTATTCTCTATGTTCTTTCCTTGTAAGCTACCCAAGGATGCAAAGTTAACTTTGTTTTTAATAGCATATCTCTCTCTACATTAGATTCATGAGAGATATTCGATCTAGTAGATATTAGCCTTTTTATTTATTTTAATTTTACCTTTATTTAACCAGGCAAGTCAGTTAAGAACAAATTCTTATTTTCAATGACGGCCTAGGAACAGTGGGTTAACTGCCTGTTCATGGGCAGAACGACAGATTTGTACCTTGTCAGCTCGGGGGTTTGAACTTGCAACCTTCCGGTTACTAGTCCAGCTAGCTAAATTGAATATAACATGTTTCAATTTCTCCCGAGCAACCCGAGTTTAGTCTTTAGATATGTTCTTTACTTCTACTCACTTTTCCAATGCCCACAAATTGCAAGCATACAGTAGCTTGGAAATGTGTCTATGATCACATTTATATTCATCAAGTTGAATTGTTGATTTGGTTCAAGTCTGCCAAAAAGAAAGGAGGCAAGCTCATTAAGGCTTAGGCTGAAAAGGAGCAACTTCAGAAAGAATAGGTGAGAGAAGACAAAAGGAAGAGGGTACTCTAGGACTTCTCATGTCATTCAATCAAAGCACATCGAGCATAGCATGTCAATCCATATTTAGGTTAGAAATCTTTTTAAAACATTAAAAATGTTTGTGAAGCTTGCCTTCGAATCCCCCTTCCTGTTGCTCACAAGTTCAAATTCCCTGTCGAAAGGGGATTTATGGCAGATAAAGGGATTTATGGAAGATTTAAGATTAAAACTTCAAACCTGTTACGTCAACCCTGTTACTTTAATAGCACTTACTAGTCATTCGTTTTATTTCAGCCCTTGACATGGAAAAATATGTTTTTACAAAGTTGAACATGTGCTCTTTATGACAGCATGTTAAAATGAGGTGAAATCATTATTTGTTGGGGACCAAGTTAAACAACCCAAAATGTTCTCAATTCATCGAGCAACTCGCATACTGAAGATTCAGCTGCCAAACATCTAGGCTATCAGTCTATCGGCCTGCCTATATTCAGCAGGCCTAACAATTCTTCTTCGTAGAAACGCTTTTTCATGGTTCTATATTCCCTCAGATAGTACAGGGTCCCCAGTTCCTTAATCACAACTTCTCCACAGTCGACAAGCTTTCTGATCTCCTTGGGGTCTGTGACATCTTTGTTCTTCATAAAGGCACTGTTCAGACGCTCCCTGAAGTAGTCTGCTCCTTGGGGGTATTCCCGTCCCAGATACAGTAGCTGTCAGTGGAAGGAGGCAGGTTACCAGTGATAATCCCAGTGCTTTGGGGATTGTTCGGGACAGACAGCAAAAGATTGCATGAGTGGCAAATCTCATATTGAAAGTAAGTGTGGGTAACAACAATGCGTGGGTGCATTGACAGCAGTCAGTCGGTGTTGAACTTACATTCTTGTACAGCTGTCTAACCTCTCTCCTCAAAGGGTTGGCCATGTCACTGCCTGAGACTATCAGCCTTCACTACTGGGATGGAAGAAAAGAACAGAAGATACAACAGCTAATGATGTAAAACAGCTCAGAAAGAAATGTGCTTATGTCTGATTGTCACATCACATATACCGCGAGCTTACAATCTTAAGTTAGCTATGTGTCGTGCATAGTGCATTTTAGCTTAGTTTACCTTGGTTCACATAGCAGGTACTTTAGGTAACAGTACAAAGTCTGCGGCTAGGTAGCAAAGCTCTGGTAAAGCGAATGATTAGCTACCTAATAGTAACGTAATTGGCGAAAACCCTCGGTTATAAAAACATTAATTAGCTTTGTGATTTATTCACACGATATAATTTAGCTTTCATTACATTGTATCTAGGCTCCCTTACCGATAAATCCTGGCAGTGCTGAACGCTGTCTAGCTTGCTGAAAACTGTCTACATGGGAGCATTACGTCAAACAGTGCGTCGATTCCAGTGTCAAGGCTAGAAGAGATCCAGCTTTTGTCAAATTAACATCAGATTAGACTTTTCATAGCAGTTTAGGATACTTTACGCAGTAGATCAGGATACGTTAGAAAACGGGTTAGGATGAACTAAAATGAAATAAAAAAAAATATATGTTTTTAAATTAATTTGACAAAAATTGGATCCCTTCTAGCCATGACCCGCTTACAGCTGGTTAGCGTCGCATAGGAGTGACATGTTCCGAATATTTGATGTTGGGCTTGTTCGATGTTGCAGGCAACCGACAGTGCAGGCAACTGCCGTCTGATACCCGTTCACATACTTGTCGAAACTAGGAAACTCGGACATTTCCGACTTGATGATTCGTTGAATGCGGCACGTGTATTACTACAACTAGTTAGCAAGTCGGACATTTGAGAGTTTCCTACTTCCAACTAGGCCATTAACGCAGCATGACTGATCTACAAAGAACCTTGCATCAGTAGTTCTACTCATTGAAACAATAATAATAAATAAACTACTCATTGGGCGCGTTTGAGTGGTAAGGCTAAAGCAACCGACTGTAAAGGAAAGTCGATGAGTGATGTCGGGGGAGGTGCATCTGTGACAGCTGAAGTCAGACGCCAATCTGGTTTTCAAACAACAACTCTGATATTAATATGGCAGTGTTGCCATTGTTTATATGTTTTTCTTTATAATGTCGAAATGAACATGTCTTCAAACCCCATATCATACACTTAAACTGAAATCGTATGTGTGTACATTGTACAATCAATTAGTGTGAGGGCCTCAAACATCACATTCGTTTGTCCACTGTATACGTTAATCACGGTAAAGTTGATTCATTATTCAATTATGTATTTGGTTAGTTTTGCGTGAGTAAAAAAACAACAACTATAATGATTGGTTAACAATATACAGTAGCCTCCCACAATGCAGGCGGTGGCTGCAGGATGAAGTTGATGAAGAGCAACTGCAGAAACTTGCAGTATACTGCAGTCAAAACGTCATGATCACATCATTTTTGTAATGTTCATGTAGGCGCAAGTCGGACACATTTCCCCCCCATACTGCAACACACTTTGGTCAGCGACTTGACAAAAATGATCGGCTCGAACGTGCCCATTATTATTCGTAGAGTCAGTTAGTGGCCCTGTTCAAGAGCATAAAACGGTATTGTATCATCGGTACATTTGGACCTAGAGACTTACACAGTTATCAAAATGTCACACCAGAGTACGTCTACATGAATCCTGGCCCTTATTTTAAGTGTTTCTAAAATCCCCTATGGGAAAACTGAATGGTGGAAAAACGACTAGAACCATTTCCCTGTTTGACTGCTAGCTTTTATGGGTATTATGATTCATACTGTGGTACTTACTCTATTAGGTGATTTCTTCCCTTATCAGCTGTCTATCACGGTCTCCTGGTTTCAGCCAATCGGTGTGCGCGAATGGACATTTGGACTCCGGCCCCTCCCACTCTAGCTCAGAGTAGTTGTCATCTTTAGCTGATGAGGACCGTTTTCAATGTGTTTTCTAGAAGTGTTTGTGCGTGCATCTGCAATAAGAAGTGATTTTGTGTTTCTATGTGCGCTAATGTGTGGTGTTGAACAAGAAAATAAGACTAAGGATATGGACACATCTGCCCGGTTTTTGACCGACCGCCTGTAGTGGGTCTGACCAAAGTAGAGCTTAAGGTACTAGCGGGTGAGGGCATCTTCAGTCAACCGCTCAGACGGGTCCAGATAGCCGTTTTTACACCTGTTCTTTTTCAAAGATTTCTCACAAAAACAAGCATATCTCTGTGAAATGTCAACAGAGCACTGAGCCTATACCAAGTTATTTTCAAAGACTTTTACATTTAATTCCGCTCGTGTCATCCTAATTTTGCTTTTAGCGACCCGCGGAAACAATTTTGAGGACCACGATCGTAAAATGTCAAATCCTCAAAAGATGTTACTAGAAACCTGCACTGCTATCTCAACAAAGCTCGGTGCTTATTACCAGATGTATTTGGCTACGAAATCCGAGTTTCGGGATATAATGTCAATAAAATGTTAAAGAGCCCACTGAACGATCATACTTGTCTTAGTAAAATGGGCATGAGTTGGTGGAGACCCTATGTCATTGACCGTGTTTGAGAGCACCAAAACAACTGCAGTTGACTGCCGACTGACTGACTGATCTACAAATCACCTTTCATCATAAATAACTACTCATTATTATTTGTAGATCAGTGTCAGTCACAGTTTACCCATGATACGGTTTCCTCTCGAACAGGGCCAATGTCCTACGTCAGATTTTTATTTTTTATTTTATTAATTTCAAATCAATACATAAAGCACATGAGGGAACACAAGCATACATAGATTACAAACAATCGACAATCGAGCTAGGGGGTACAATATCACATTACAATTACACAAGGACCTTAAGGGACATGCATATACTTACAATTCTAACAGCTTTTTTGTTAGTAGAGCATTTAACCGTCTTAAAATACAGTTCAATTTCTTTTTGTAGGGTACGAAAATGTGGTTTTCTGTTTGTAAATTTACATTTGTGTATATGAAATTTGGCCAAAAGAATAATGAAATTAATTACATAAAAATGATTCCGCTTATTTCTATTGTATGTAAAGAATCCAAACACTACATCTCTCCACAATAGTGTAAAATCTTCATAAATGTGTTCAATTATAAACCTACTGATGTCTTGCCACAGTTTTCTTACATGCATACAATGCCAAAAAAGATGCACAACTGTTTCTGGGTGGTCATTACAAAAGGAGCAATTTGAGTTGATGTTTTCCTTAAACTTCTTCATATAGTGGTTGGCAGGATAATATTTATGAATAATTTTAAAGGAAACTTCCTTAATTTTGTTAACAAGTAGGTATGTGTGTGGCAACATCCAAACTTTTTTCCAACAGATATTATCAATACATCCATTCCAATAAGGCATGACATAAGGTATAGATACAACATCCTGCTGAAACAAGGATCGTATCGCTCTGTTGTTGAATGGACCAAAAGAGAAACAAATCTTTCCTCCTGATGAGTCAACAGAAGGTAGGCTCTGAGGGTCAGGTCTTGACATGTTCCTGAATAACATAGCAACACCTGAGGGAATGGCATCTAAAACAATTGCAAAATCTTTAGGTGTTACAGGGACCTTGTAAAGTGATAAGAATTCTTTATAACTGAGTAAAAGACCCTCTGCATTTACCATTTGGCTCACCAATAGGATATTATTTTGGAACCAATATTCTAAAAACAGAGAGAGAAGACATGATGAGGAATAAAATTCCAGATAGAAGTGGGTCTTCTTAGGAATTGTTTTATCCAATTGATCTTAAAATTATTATTTAAAGTAGTAAAATCCAGAAAATTCAGTCCTCCATTCTCATAAGTGTTCATTACAACAGTTTTCCTAATGTAATGGGTACGGTTTCTCCAAAGAAAGTTGAAAAGCATCTGGTCTATCTCCTTGCTTATTTTACGGTCAAGATATAAAGATAGAGCACCATATGTTAGTCTAGAGATACCTTCAGCCTTGGTTATTAGGACTCTACCTTTTAAAGATAGGTCCCTCTGTAGCCATTGATTTAGTTTCTTCTGCGTTTTTTTAAATAAGAGGGTTCAAATTTAGTAAGCCTCTAGACTTCTGATCCTTTGTAATGGTTATGCCTAAATATGTAAGTTCTTCTTTTACTGGAATACCATAATATGAAGGTGTCACACAATCTTTGACAGCCATGAGTTCACATTTCTTAATGTTAAGATATAGACCAGACGCTTTGGAAAAGGATTGTATCACATTGATCGATATGGGAATTTGGTTGTCCTACGTCAGATAGCACGAGTTGCATAACTCTCCGTGACGCCATCTATATGCACCCGATGTATTGTTCCATTCAAAACAACTGGGAATTCAGAAAATCCGCCTTCAGACTTCAGTGCATTCAAGACAACTGAAGAAAAAACGAGCTCCAACTTGGAAAAATCGTTTTGTACGGTGATCCCACTCGGAATTCCATGTCGGGAACTCAGGCCTATTTCTAGAGCGCATACTTTGCGACCTGAAGCTCACCGACGTCATGATTTGACCTTGTATTTCCCAGATATTTCCCTTGAAAGCACAATAACATACAGAACATTATAGTTGTGATCCTCTTAAACACGTGCATACATGGACCTGTGTGTCAAGATTTTGATTGTATGACTTAATTTGCCTTTTTTCTTATTTATTTATTATTTTGATTGTCTGACTTAATTAGATTGTAATGCAATTTTTTTTGGGGGGGAAAATTAAGTCATACAATCAAAATGTAACACCATGAGTTCATAAACAACGGAGAGCAAAGATGCGTTCGATTGAGCGATTGGCCAAGATGGCTGCTTGAACAGACGCTTTTTTACCGAGCTCCGTACCAAACTTCAGAAAGATTGTGAAAATTGTTTTTTTTCTTTAAAGTTTAGTCATTATTATTTTTATTTGTTCAAGATATAAGACCTTTCCTGTGACTGGAATGATAATTGGATAATTTATTTCAGCATGTCCATGCAAAGTCGTGACAAAAAAAGAAAGGAAAAAGTTAGCCGTTCTATTGCTAATCAACAAGAGAGAAACGTGCTTATAGACAACTGCCATAACTACACTTGGCCTATGGATATTTTTATTTTTTTATTTTTTATTATTAACAACAAATCAATACATAAAGCACATGAGGGAACACAAGCATACATAGATTACAAACAATGGACAATCGAGCTAGGGGGTACAATATCACATTACAATTACACAAGGACCTTAAGGGACATGCATATACTTACAATTCTAACAGCTTTTTTGTTAGTAGAGCATTTAACCGTCTTAAAATACAGTTCAATTTCTTTTTGTAGGGTACGAAAATGTGGTTTTCTGTTTGTAAATTTACATTTGTGTATATGAAATTTGGCCAAAAGAATAATGAAATTAATTACATAAAAATGATTCCGCTTATTTCTATTGTATGTAAAGAATCCAAACAGTACATCTCTCCACAATAGTGTAAAATCTTCATAAATGTGTTCAATTATAAACCTACTGATGTCTTGCCACAGTTTTCTTACATGCATACAATGCCAAAAAAGATGCACAACTGTTTCTGGGTGGTCATTACAAAAGGAGCAATTTGAGTTGATGTTTTCCTTAAACTTCTTCATATAGTGGTTGGCAGGATAATATTTATGAATAATTTTAAAGGAAATTTCCTTAATTTTGTTAACAAGTAGGTATGTTTGTGGCAACATCCAAACTTTTTTCCAACAGATTTTATCAATAAATCCATTCCAATAAGGCATGACATAAGGTATAGATACAACATCCTGCTGAAACAAGGATCGTATCGCTCTGTTGTTGAATGGACCAAAAGATAAACAAATCTTTCCTACTGATGAGTCAACAGGGTCAATAGAAGGTAGGCTCTGAGGGTCAGGTCTTGACATGTTCCTGAATAACATAGCAACACCTGAGGGAATGGCATCTAAAACAATTGCAAAATCTTTAGGTGTTACAGGGACCTTGTAAAGTGATAAGAATTCTTTATAACTGAGTAAAAAAACCTCTGCATTTACCAGTTTGCTCACCAATAGGATATTATTTCTGAACCAATATTCTAAAAACAGAGAGGTATTTTTATACAATATATCACGATTATTCCATATATAATATCTGTGTGGAGAAAAATTGTGTTTATAAATTAAGGACCATGACAAGAAAACCTGCCGATGAAAAGCAGAAAGTTTCACTGGAACTTTGTCAATATTATAATTGCAAAACAACATGAAGTTAAGGCCACCAAAAGTAGAGAAGACATGATGAGGAATAAAATTCCAGATAGAAGTGGGTCTTCTTAGGAATTGTTTTATCCAAATGATCTTGAAAGTATTATTTAAAGTAGTAAAATCCAGAAAATTCAGTCCACCATTCTCATAAGTGTTCATTACAACAGTTTTCCTAATGTAATGGGTACGGTTTCTCCAAAGAAAGTTGAAAAGCATCTGGTCTATCTCCTTGCTTATTTTACGGTCAAGATATAAAGATAGAGCACCATATGTTAGTCTAGAGATACCTTCAGCCTTGGTTATCAGGACTCTACCTTTTAAAGATAAGTCCCTCTGTAGCCATTGATTTAGTTTCTTCTGGGTTTTTTTAATAAGAGGGTTCAAATTTCGTAAGCCTCTAGACTTCTGATCCTTTGTAATGGTTATGCCTAAATATGTAAGTTCTTCTTTTACTGGAATACCATAATATGAAGGTGTCACACAATCTTTGACAGCCATGAGTTCACATTTCATAATGTTAAGATATAGACCAGACGCTTTGGAAAAGGATTGTATCACATTGATCGATATGGGAATTTGGTTAGCGTCTTTCAGAAAAAGTGTAGTATCGTCAGCCAGCTGGCTTATAATAATTTCTTTACCAGCTATGGAAATACCTTGTACAGGACTATTATTTAAAGAATTTGCAAGAAGTTGGGTGATTAATAAAAACAGGTACGGAGAGATAGGACAACCTTGCCTAATTCCTCTCTTTAACTCAAATCTAGGTGAGGTGCCATATTTCAATTTGATAGAGCTGTTACCATTTGCATAGAGAGTCTTAATAGCCTTACAGAAAAAATCCCCAAAGCCAAGTCTCTCAAGGGAGTGGAAGAGGAACTGATGCTCTACTGTGTCAAATGCTTTATAAAAATCTAAAAATAATATGAAGCTATCCTCAGTTATTAGGTCTGAGTAGTCAAGTACGTCTAATACTAGTCTGACATTGTTAGAAATATGTCTGTTCCTCATGAAGCCAGACTGTGTTTCATCAATGATTGCATCCAGAACTTCTTTAATTATTTTTGCAAGTAGTGAGGCTAATATCTTATAGTCATTATTAAGAAGACAAATTGGACGCCAGTTATCGATGAGCAGCACTTCTTTTTTAGGCTTAGGTATCAGTGTTATTAACCCCTGACTCATTGTAGGAGGGAGAACATTGTTTTTAATACTCTCTAAAAAAGACTTCAAATAGGAAGGGAGCTACTTGTTCAGAAAATAATTTGTAAAATTCTGATGTAATTCCATCAACACCTGGTGATTTATTGTTCTTTAGATGTTTGATAGACTCTATAATCTCTTCAACTTTGATGGGTTCATCACACTGTTTAGATTCTATATCACTGATAGAGTGAACATTATTCAGTGAGTTAAAAAACATATCAGTGGATTCCTGACAGTACGTAGAGCTATACAATTTTCTGTAAAAATTGCTGCAGTATTTAGCAATTAATTTTTGGTCATCTGTAATAACACCATCAATGTTTAACTTATGGATAGTGTTATTTTTAGAGTGAAATTTCTCAAGTCTAAAGAAATAGGATGAATTCTGTTCTCCCTCCTCAATCCATTTTTTCCTAGATCTAATAAAGGCTCCTTCTGCTTTTAATTTATATATATTATCCAGTTTATTTTGTAACTCAATTAGTTCCATCTTCTCCTCCCCCAAGAGGTCAGCTGGGGACCTCTGAGAAAGGGAAGTTATCTTAATGATCACCTTTTCCTCCTCAGCTCTTCTGGTCTTAGCAAGATTACTACCATATTTTCTAAGATATTTGGACACCTCAAATTTAAAGAGCTCCCAGTTCTTGCAATAAGATTTTTCTTCACAAGCCCTTTCCCAAAAGTGTGAGAGCAGATCTTTAATCTCAAATGTAACTATATCATTATTTAATAATGAGCCATTTAGCTTCCAGTAGGATGTTCTACCAAGGTTCGTATCAGGGGTAAATATTTTGATATCAATGTAAATAGCCCTATGGTCTGTGAGGGGAGTAGTACAAATATTTGTAGTAACACACTCACTATCAATACATTTGGATATAAGCCAAAAATCTATTCTGGATTGTCTGGAGCCTGTTTTGTTACTCCAAGTGAATGATCTTTCGGCCGGAAACCTCTCTCTCCATATATCAGTAAGATCAAACTTTTCCATAAAAAGTATTAAACCCAAATTCTGATTGGTTGGCCTACCTGGGGGCCATCTATCAGTTGAATTATCTATTGTAATGTTAAAGTCCCCTCCTATCAATAATAACGAATTGGGAAATTTAGATAACCAATGAAGTATATGTTTCTCTATAGATTCAAGCAACTCATCATTCTCATGTTTGGTGTTGTACCCGTAGAAGTTTACAGTAATGAGTGTAATGTCATTGTAACTGATCACAAGACAAATAAAGTGACCAAAGGGGTCATATTCCGAGTGTAGAATATTACCACCAAAGGTATTTTTCATTGTAGTGACACCAGCAGAGCGTTCAGATCCATGGGAAAGCCAAATATCGTTGCCCCACTGTGACCTCCAGAAGTTGTCATCAGCAGAAATTGAGTGAGACTCTTGAAAAAAGCAAAAATCTGTTCGAAATTGTTTAGCAAATAGAAATAAGGCCTTGCGCTTCACACTGTTTCGTAACCCCCTAGCATTAAGAGATAATATAGACAAAGACAAAACAACAAAGATTATATAAAAGTATAAACTGTAGTAGGATGAGTCAAAGACGTAGGAGCAGTGAACGTAAACGATAAGGAACCGAGATCTGCACCATTTAAGTCAATTTAAAGTGAAAATAGCTTATTCCATAACCTTGGAAATTCAACTCAACTGGAAATTATGTTCAAGACCAAACCAAGGGTTCTTGTAGTAAGAGAGACTAAAAACCCTCTTTAGTGTAATCAGGAACTATTTTGAGAAATAAAACAAATAATAATTTAAATAAAAGGGTACCTACTATTTTAAGTACATATGAAAACTGATCATAAAATAATTGTATAACAAAATGTTTTACATATAAACGTTCCTAAGACCTTTTTTGGAAATAAGTATTAATAACTAAATAGAACAATAACCGTGTAAAGTCAGAGCAGACCTGTATGCCATTTAGGACAGTATCTTAGTTACTGTATACATAAAACATAAATTCAGCTTTCAATCTTCTTCGTAAGTTTATAAACAAAATAGGACTTCTGGTCATACAAGAACAAATTAATGAATTGAAATACCTGAGTATTCCTTTAAAATAGTCACCTGATGCTTGTTAGGTAAACCGCATAAGGAAAATGAGAATACCATGGCTGAAACCATCAACCTGTTCCTTCTGGTGAGATTTTAGGGAGGAATATGGATTTCTGAACCGTTGATGAAACCTCGTCCTCCGACGAAGTAAGCAGCCTTCCCCTCACTTCGTGCTATCTTGATCGTTGGCCACAACTTGTTCCTTCTTTCTATGTCTTCCGGGCTGAGATGCTCGGCGAAACGCATACCATGGCTCTGAAGGAAGGCGTTCTTCCTAGCAGCTTTCCAGACAGCATCCCTGTAGAATCTGGTAGTGAATAGGATGATGATACCCCTGGGTCTTGAATCGCTTTGCTGTTGCTTCTTGCCGAGGCGATGTACAACGTCGATGGTAACACCAACTTTGTTCTTCTCTGCAGGCAAAACGTCTTGGCAGATACGGATAGCCTCTCCTCGCACATCTTCATTCTCCACCTCTGGCAAGCCGTAGAGTCTCAGGTTCCATTTTCTTGTGTATTGTTCCATATCAGTGAGACGTCTATGGTAGACATTGTTATTCTTTTCCACCCTTTCCACATTTTTTTCAACTTTTGCCACTCTCGTTTTCACATCATTAATTTCACCACATGCAAACTCCACAGTCTTTTTCAAGCCTTCGATAACCATGGTGTTCGCGCCTACCATTTTCTCAATGGCGTCACACCTGGAGTTGATGAGTAAGGAGAGAGTAGCCACGATGTCAGAGTTCATGTTGGGTTTTTTGGAGGGTGGAGGTTTGCACGGAGTAACCGGTAAAGAGGGGAATTCGTCATCTTCAGCATTCGAAAGCATGATATTATCCATAGGCACCAATCAGAATTTGGGTTTAATACTTTTTATGGAAAAGTTTGATCTTACTGATATATGGAGAGAGAGGTTTCCGGCCGAAAGATCATTCACTTGGAGTAACAAAACAGGCTCCAGACAATCCAGAATAGATTTTTGGCTTATATCCAAATGTATTGATAGTGAGTGTGTTACTACAAATATTTGTACTACTCCCCTCACAGACCATAAGGCTATTTACATTGATATCAAAATATTTACCCCTGATACGAACCTTGGTAGAACATCCTACTGGAAGCTAAATGGCTCATTATTAAATAATGATATAGTTACATTTGAGATTAAAGATCTGCTCTCACACTTTTGGGAAAGGGCTTGTGAAGAAAAATCTTATTGCAAGAACTGGGAGCTCTTTAAATTTGAGGTGTCCAAATATCTTAGAAAATATGGTAGTAATCTTGCTAAGACCAGAAGAGCTGAGGAGGAAAAGGTGATCATTAAGATAACTTCCCTTTCTCAGAGGTCCCCAGCTGACCTCTTGGGGGAGGAGAAGATGGAACTAATTGAGTTACAAAATAAACTGGATAATATATATAAATTAAAAGCAGAAGGAGCCTTTATTAGATCTAGGAAAAAATGGATTGAGGAGGGAGAACAGAATTCATCCTATTTCTTTAGACTTGAGAAATTTCACTCTAAAAATAACACTATCCATAAGTTAAACATTGATGGTGTTATTACAGATGACCAAAAATTAATTGCTAAATACTGCAGCAATTTTTACAGAAAATTGTATAGCTCTACGTACTGTCAGGAATCCACTGATATGTTTTTTAACTCACTGAATAATGTTCACTCTATCAGTGATATAGAATCTAAACAGTGTGATGAACCCATCAAAGTTGAAGAGATTATAGAGTCTATCAAACATCTAAAGAACAATAAATCACCAGGTGTTGATGGAATTACATCAGAATTTTACAAATTATTTTCTGAACAAGTAGCTCCCTTCCTATTTGAAGTCTTTTTTAGAGAGTATTAAAAACAATGTTCTCCCTCCTACAATGAGTCAGGGGTTAATAACACTGATACCTAAGCCTAAAAAAGAAGTGCTGCTCATCGATAACTGGCGTCCAATTTGTCTTCTTAATAATGACTATAAGATATTAGCCTCACTACTTGCAAAAATAATTAAAGAAGTTCTGGATGCAATCATTGATGAAACACAGTCTGGCTTCATGAGGAACAGACATATTTCTAACAATGTCAGACTAGTATTAGACGTACTTGACTACTCAGACCTAATAACTGAGGATAGCTTCATATTATTTTTAGATTTTTATAAAGCATTTGACACAGTAGAGCATCAGTTCCTCTTCCACTCCCTTGAGAGACTTGGCTTTGGGGATTTTTTCTGTAAGGCTATTAAGACTCTCTATGCAAATGGTAACAGCTCTATCAAATTGAAATATGGCACCTCACCTAGATTTGAGTTAAAGAGAGGAATTAGGCAAGGTTGTCCTATCTCTCCGTACCTGTTTTTATTAATCACCCAACTTCTTGCAAATTCTTTAAATAATAGTCCTGTACAAGGTATTTCCATAGCTGGTAAAGAAATTATTATAAGCCAGCTGGCTGACGATACTACACTTTTTCTGAAAGACGCTAACCAAATTCCCATATCGATCAATGTGATACAATCCTTTTCCAAAGCGTCTGGTCTATATCTTAACATTATGAAATGTGAACTCATGGCTGTCAAAGATTGTGTGACACCTTCATATTATGGTATTCCAGTAAAAGAAGAACTTACATATTTAGGCATAACCATTACAAAGGATCAGAAGTCTAGAGGCTTACGAAATTTGAACCCTCTTATTAAAAAAACCCAGAAGAAACTAAATCAATGGCTACAGAGGGACTTATCTTTAAAAGGTAGAGTCCTGATAACCAAGGCTGAAGGTATCTCTAGACTAACATATGGTGCTCTATCTTTATATCTTGACCGTAAAATAAGCAAGGAGATAGACCAGATGCTTTTCAACTTTCTTTGGAGAAACCGTACCCATTACATTAGGAAAACTGTTGTAATGAACACTTATGAGAATGGTGGACTGAATTTTCTGGATTTTACTACTTTAAATAATACTTTCAAGATCATTTGGATAAAACAATTCCTAAGAAGACCCACTTCTATCTGGAATTTTATTCCTCATCATGTCTTCTCTACTTTTGGTGGCCTTAACTTCATGTTGTTTTGCAATTATAATATTGACAAAGTTCCAGTGAAACTTTCTGCTTTTCATCGGCAGGTTTTCTTGTCATGGTCCTTAATTTATAAACACAATTTTTCTCCACACAGATATTATATATGGAATAATCGTGATATATTGTATAAAAATACCTCTCTGTTTTTAGAATATTGGTTCAGAAATAATATCCTATTGGTGAGCCAACTGGTAAATGCAGAGGGTTTTTTACTCAGTTATAAAGAATTCTTATCACTTTACAAGGTCCCTGTAACACCTAAAGATTTTGCAATTGTTTTAGATGCCATTCCCTCAGGTGTTGCTATGTTATTCAGGAACATGTCAAGACCTGACCCTCAGAGCCTACCTTCTATTGACCCTGTTGACTCATCAGTAGGAAAGATTTGTTTATCTTTTGGTCCATTCAACAACAGAGCGATACGATCCTTGTTTCAGCAGGATGTTGTATCTATACCTTATGTCATGCCTTATTGGAATGGATTTATTGATAAAATCTGTTGGAAAAAAGTTTGGATGTTGCCACAAACATACCTACTTGTTAACAAAATTAAGGAAATTTCCTTTAAAATTATTCATAAATATTATCCTGCCAACCACTATATGAAGAAGTTTAAGGAAAACATCAACTCAAATTGCTCCTTTTGTAATGACCACCCAGAAACAGTTGTGCATCTTTTTTGGCATTGTATGCATGTAAGAAAACTGTGGCAAGACATCAGTAGGTTTATAATTGAACACATTTATGAAGATTTTACACTATTGTGGAGAGATGTACTGTTTGGATTCTTTACATACAATAGAAATAAGCGGAATCATTTTTATGTAATTAATTTCATTATTCTTTTGGCCAAATTTCATATACACAAATGTAAATTTCCAAACAGAAAACCACATTTTCGTACCCTACAAAAAGAAATTGAACTGTATTTTAAGACGGTTAAATGCTCTACTAACAAAAAAGCTGTTAGAATTGTAAGTATATGCATGTCCCTTAAGGTCCTTGTGTAATTGTAATGTGATATTGTACCCCCTAGCTCGATTGTCCATTGTTTGTAATCTATGTATGCTTGTGTTCCCTCATGTGCTTTATGTATTGATTTGTTGTTAATAATAAAAAATAAAAAAAGTTCATAAACAACGCCATAAATCGTTGTACATGTCGCAAACCAAAATATTGACCTGCTGTGCACGCCTGCGTTACCGTTTCCACGGTAACTTCGATGCGAAAAGAGTTTACCTCTGACATATATCCCACCAAGAGAAGATGGTGAGCAGTTTTCAGTTTATTATATAACTAGTGAGTTAGAAAATTAATATCTGGTTAGGTTGTTAAGATATTAAGTATCAAGATACAGGTAGTTGCATAAGTACTTGCTCTGGCAAGTAACACATTGGCTTACGTTACATAGCTAACGTTAGTTAGCTAGCTAAACCAGAGTTAGCTAAGTAATCAAGCTAACGTTAGCTACAGTGGGGCAAAAAAGTATTTAGTCAGCCACCAATTGTGCAAGTTCTTAAAAAGATGAGAGGCCTGTAATTTTCATCATAGGTACACTTCAAATATGACAGACAAAATGAGAAAAAAATTCCAGAAAATCACATTGTAGGATTTTTTATGAATTTATTTGCAAATTATGGTGGAAATACTTATTTATCTCAATACTTTGTTATATACCCTTTGTTGGCAATGACAGAGGTCAAACGTTTTCTGTAAGTCTTCACAAGGTTTTCACACACTGTTGCTGGTATTTTGGCCCATTCCTCCATGCAGATCTCCTCTAGAGCAGTGATGTTTTGGGCTGTTGCTGGGCAACACGGACTTTCAACTCCCTCCAAAGATTTTCTATGGGGTTAAGATCTGGAGACTGGCTAGGCCACTCCGGGACCTTGAAATGCTTCTTACGAAGCCACTCCTTCGTTGCCCGGGCGGTGTGTTTGGGATCATTGTCATGCTGAAAGACCCAGCCACGTTTCATCTTCAATGCCCTTGCTGATGGAAGGAGGTTTTCACTCAAAATCTCACGATACATGGCCCCATTCATTCTTTCCTTTACACGGATCAGTCGTCCTGGTCCCTTTGCAGAAAAACAGCCCCAAAGCATGTTGTTTCCACTCCCATGCTTCACAGTAGGTATGGTGTTCTTTGGATGCAACTCAGCATTCTTTGTCCTCCAAGCACGACGAGTTGAGTTTTTACCAAAAAGTTATATTTTGGTTTCATCTGACCATATGACATTCTCCCAATCTTCTTCTGGATCATCCAAATGCTCTCTAGCAAACACAAAATTCAGACGGGCCTGGACATGTACTGGCTTAAGCAGGGGGACACGTCTGGCACTGCAGGATTTGAGTCCCCGGCGGCGTAGTGTGTTACTGATGGTAGGCTTTGTTACTTTGGTCCCAGCTCTCTGCAGGTCATTCACTAGGCCCCCCATGTGGTTCTGGGATTTTTGCTCACCGTTCTTGTGATAATTTTGACCCCACGGGGTGAGATCCTGCGTGGAGCTCCAGATTGAGGGAGATTATCAGTGGTCTTGTATATCTTCCATTTTCTAATAATTGCTCCCACAGTTGATTTCTTCAAACCAAGCTGCTTACCTATTGCAGATTCAGTCTTCCCAGCCTGGTGCAGGTCTACAATTTTGTTTCTGGTGTCCTTTGACAGCTCTTTGGTCTTGGCCATAGTGGAGTTTGGAGTGTGACTGTTTGAGGTTGTGGACAGGTGTCTTTTATACTGATAACAAGTTCAAACAGGTGCCATTAATACAGGTAACGAGTGGAGGACAGAGGAGCCTCTTAAAGAAGAAGTTACAGATCTGTGAGAGCCAGAAATCTTGCTTGTTTGTAGGTGACCAAATACTTATTTTCCACCATAATTTGCAAATAAATTCATTGAAAATCTTACAATGTGATTTTCTGGATTTTTTTTTCTCATTTTGTCTGTCATAGTTGAAGTGTACCTATGATGAAAAAGACAGGCCTCTCATCTTTTTAAGTGGGGGAACTTGCACAATTGGTGGCTGACTAAATACTTTTTTGCCCCACTGTATCTTGCAAACAAGTCACAGCTTTCTCATTACAGCAAGTGCTACTGCAATTATGATGCTGCTGCAAGTCTGTGTTTTTTCAGCCTTATCTTGCTACAGCTAAATATTCTATCCCCTAACTTTCTATTCTGTATGTTCTCTCCTTGTTAGCCACCCAAGGATTTCAGCAAGTTGCAACATTGAATGCCCGCATCTTGCAAGAATTCAGTAGTTTGCAAATGTGTCTATGATCACAATTGCTTGCATTTGCATTTGTTCATTAAGTACAAAGCCATTTTGGGTTTACTACCTTTTTATTTGGCCATTTTTATTGTTCAGAAATGTGGTGGGTACTCTCTTCGTTCACTGGACTTTATCCTGCTAACTGTTCCAAATGTCCTAACTGAATTTGGTAAAAGGGCTTTTATGTACTCTGCGCCATACAAAATACTTTTAAACTGGAAAACCTGTCCCGATTGGTATTTTTAAATCACTGATGGATGATCTTGAGGCTGATTCCCTGACCTGTCAATGTTTTTAATTTGCTGTCTTTGATTTTGTTATTCTCTTGTGAATTCTATGGTTTTTACTAGATTACTTGAAGTTTGTCTGTAATTTTTGTAATGACTTGGTGCTGCCTATCTTGGCCAGGACGCTCTTGAAAAAGAGATTTTAAATCTCAATGAGCCCTTCCTGGTTAAATTAAAACAATTAAATAAATTGAATTGTTGATTTGGTTCAAGTCTGCCCAAAAGAAAGGAGGCAAGCTCAGTATGGCTGAAAAGGAGCAACTTCAGAAAGAGGAGGATGAGAGAAGACAAAAGGAACAGGGTACTGGTAATTTCTCATAATTCAATCCATGACAAAACCTCTGTCGTATGCTAATGGTTGTATGTCTGTCTGTGCATTTGTACCATTTGATCTGTGTTATTGAACTGCCATTTGTATTATGAGATGCTTCAATAGTATACACAGTGATACATCAGTAATAGATATAGTACACGGCTACATGCTATTGAAGTAGCCCCATGAGTGTACGTTTGACCCATGACTCCTTTTCCCCTCTGCTGTGTAGAGGAGGCTCGACTCCTGGCTGAGAAAGAGGATCAAGAGAGGCTGGAGAGAGAGAGGAAGGAGCAGGAGGAGCATCAGAGACTGGAGCTAAAAGTGTTACCATCACTGACCTTTATCGTTCATGGTTATCGGTGTGTTTGTGTACGGAGAGGGCTCTGGAAGTTAAACCTGTTCATAATGTCCTAATGAAAAAGAGTGATCATTGCTGGCTTTCTGTGACAGCACAAAGATCGCAGAGAGGACGAGCTGAACGAAGTGCGTCATCTACTGGAAGAGAACCAGACTGCAGTCAACATGTGGGAGACTGACTCCAGAGCGAAAGCCAAGGTGTGTGATTGTTCTAAGCTCTAACTCTGGCCTGAGTTTTGTGTAGTTACTGAAGACTAGCCATTCTAGTCTTGTTATGGTTTTACCAGACACCGTGTCCAAGAGACTACCATAATGGCAGGCCTTGGTAGACGTAGATAAATAAATCAGATGAGCCCCATTTGACGTAGTTAAACACTGCTTGTTTTCTCCCCAGTGAGACAGGTACATGCATTGTGATGAAGTCCAGACCCGTCAGTCCAGCAGGAGATCAACACCTTCATTAACCTGTGGTGGGAGGACCCAGAAGTCCAGATCAAACCAGTTCTAAAGGAGTGTGCCCTGGCTCTACAGGTAGGTCTGCTATTAAACACCAGGGTCACATTATGGAGACATGAAACAGGAGAAGGGGGTTCTACCTGTTCTGTATGTGTCCGATAAGAACGCTCAATTCCGTTTTGCATTTGAAAACACTTGTTCCTGTTTAAGCCCACTTAACGCGACTCTGTCAAGAGCACTTCTATTTGAGACCGGTATTGATCTGTATAAGGATTCTACCAAATGAATGATGAACATAAACACAGCTGCACTTCATCTCCGCCTGCAGTTGCTAGAGGAGCTGGAGGGTATGCTGAGGGACCAGCCTGAACCAACTGATGCCCTGAGGTACCAGGAGACCCTGCTCTCCATCCAGACTCTCATCCAATCCAAACATGACCACAGCACTGAGGAGATACTCAAGGTAGGGTTACTGATGATGTTTAAGACATGCACAAAACATGTCTGCCAGTTTGTTTAGGAAACGACTGTATTTAAGTTTTGTAATGTAAGATGAGCATGTTTTGCTGATGTCTGTTTGTTTCTCTCTGGCCACAGTGGGCGAACGCTCACTCAGATGTTGAGATGAGGAACATGCAGACAGTGGTCCAGGATGACATCATCGCACTGTGTCTGTGGGACAACCTTAACAAGGCACGGCACAGACGTATGTCTGACTTTCGTTCTATTCACTTCACACAAATATACTTTCTATCTAGTCTCCTTGCTAACAGTCTGTTTCTACTCAAACCCATTCTCATGGATGTGTTGGGTGAAGTGAAAACAGAACTATTTAGTATTTTCAATTTGTGACAGTGTTTCTCTCTTTGTGGCTCTCCAGGTTGAAAGGGTTCCAGTTCGAGGAGGTGTGGCTGGGCTTTGAGCTGCCCAAACAGCTGCCTGCCAGTGACATCGCTGTGAGAATCCTCCACACCCACTACAACCACTTGTCTCACCTGGCCAACCTGAAAGCCAGACTCCCAGCAGGATGTCCCTGGGCCAGTGAGGAGCCCCTTCTGGAGGGAGCGACCCCTGCGGAGCAGCGTGGAGAGACGGTGACAGGAGAGGGAGCACACAGCAGGGAGGTGCAGAGGAAGAGGTGCAGTCTGTCAGAGGGTCCAAAGGCAGGAAGATAAGCTGGAAACAAAAGTCATAGGATTAATGGAAAGTTGTTTTAAAAGTGACATAGGCTAACGTCTGTGTGTGTGTGCATGTGTTTGTGTCAGAGTGCGGTGAGTGTGATGTCTATGAAGGAGGAGAGGAGGTGTGGTCAGAAGCAGCTGGAGGATGTGAAACAGAAGCTGGAGGAGAAAGGGAGTCAGATAGATACCGTGCTAGTCAGAGATGACTCAGGTGAGAGACTACAACTGGCTCAGAGGACAAAGTGGTCAAATATCATTCCCATGATATATTTCACTGTTCTTTTTGGGTTCTGTTTAGGGTTGCAACATTCCTGGAATCGGTAGGGAATCCGGGAGTCCCCCAAACAAGATTTCTGGCAAAAATAGAATTTTGGGAAAGTTACCAGAATTTTGCAACCCTAGCCATGTTACTATAAACACTGCTTGAGAATTAACCAGCCCCTTTCATTCCATATTGTGATTCCCATGTTCACCTGTACGTGTGTCCTGTCCAGGTGAGGGAGACTCCCCTACCCCGATGGACCTAGTGATTGACAGCTATGAGGGTCAGGTGGTTGACCTGCAGCAGTACACACCCCTGGGAGGAGTCTTCTACTGCGATGTGTTCCGCCTGCCGCCACAGTCCCAACAACTCAACGGATGGGAGATGAGAGAGGTGAACCAGAACCACCAAGTACAGCACCTATGCTGAGCAAAAATATAAACGCAACACGTAAAGTGTTGGTTTCATGAGCTGAAATAAAAGATCCCAGAAATGTTCCATATGCACAAAGCTTATTTCTCTCAAATTTTGGGCAAAATTTGTTTACATCCCTGTTAGTAAGCATTTCTCCTTTGCCAAGATAATCCATCCACCTGACAGATGTGGCATATCAAGAAGCTGAATAAACAGCATGATCATTACACAGGTGCATCTTGTGCTGGGGATAATAAAAGGCCACTCTAAAATGTGCAGTTTTGTCACACAACACAATGCCAAAGACGTCTCAAGTTGAGGGAGCATGCAATTGGCATTGACTGCAGGAATGTCCACCAGAGCTGTTGGCAGAGAATTGAATGTTAATTTCTTTACCATAAGCCGCCTCCAACGTTGTTTTAGAGAATTTGGAAGTACGTCCAAACGGCCTCACAACCGCAGACCACGTGTAACCATGCCAGCCCAGGACCTCCACATCTGGCTTCTTCGCCTGCGCGATCGTCTGAGACCAGCCACCCGGATAGCTGATGAAAGAGAATTTCTGTCTGTAATAAAGCCCTTTTATGGGGAAAAACAAATTCTGACTAGCTGGGCCCCTGCCCATTCTTGTGGAATCCATAGATTAGGGCCTAATGAATGTATTTAAATTGACTGATTTCCTTATGAACGGTAACTCACTGAACTCGTTGAAATTGTTGCATGTTGGGTTTATATTTATGTTCAGTATAGTTCAGAAAGTGCCCTTTCTAACAGCAGTTTCCCTTCCGACCGCTCAGTGTAATGTACTCCATGGACTGTCACTGGGCACCCCTTCTGTGGGTTACTGAATGTGTAAACTCCTCTTTGCAGTTGTTAGATATGATGCATTAATCAAGGGGACTAGATAACCTTGAGGAAAGTAAGAACCACTTCTGCCTTTATTTCTCTTAAGTTAACATTAATTAGTGTCTCTCGCCCCAACCCCCAGCTGTTGGACACAGGGCTGCAGCCGTTCCCTTACCCCACGGAGCAGTCCCGGATCCAGGGCTCTGCCTCCATGAAGCTGGAGGACAGTGGGGTCCTGACCTGTCCCCCTGTAGGGGTCACAGTCACCCTGCCTGACTCTGTCCTGTACCTGGAGGACCCACAGGTGGCCCGCTGGGACCTTAAAGGTGAGTGACACCTGGAGGAGAACTGGACGGGCCCCACATTGACTGGGACTGATAGTGATACTGTTAAATACATGTATTTAATATATCCCAGAATCTGAATGTAGTTTCTACCTTGTGGGGGTCACTCTTCACAAAAAGTACAGAACTTTCAGATAGAAATGAGTGGAATTGACATGATTCCCTATTATTATTGAGAGCCATGATGTCTAAAATTATACGTCAATCAATAGGTCAGAATAATCTAGAGGTGAAAGAAATGCACACCTATTTAGGCAAGGTGCTGGCTAGAAGAGTGGAGCAGATGGAAAAATAAAGGAGAGCCACACACCCTAGGTGCTCAGATACAAAAATGTAATGTTCAATGTTTAGACAGACAAGCTGTCTTCATCAGGGTATAATGACAAACACTGTGGGGTGACTTGTTTATATAGTGTCAAGACACACAGGTGTTTGTAATCATGGCCTGATATCATTGGTTAATTCTCATATTAAAATAGCATATAAAAAAAACGGATAGCGTACGATCATAGATACAATTTGGCTACATAAGCCTACAAACATTTACAACAGCAAAATCACAATAATCCCAAGAATGGCATCAGATCAAAGTCTACGTTGAGACCGAGGGGAGCAAGGGTCTTTAAATTAAAGATCCAGGCAGCCTCTCGTTTTAACAATAAATTATCGAGGTCAGCCCTCTCCTAGGGAGGGTGACATGTTCGATGCCAATATAACGTAGAGACGAAATCGAGTGGTTTGCTTCCAAAAAGTGGGCCGCAACTGGGCAAGTCGAGTTTTTGCACCTAATGGTGCTACGAAATTCATACTTTTAATTTGCGCTGTTTTACCCACATAATTTTTACCACAAGGACAAGTTATAAGATACATAACTGCCTTAGTGGAGCACGTGATAACACCTTTTGATTGGGATCTGTTTCCCTGTTTGGGGGTGTTTAAAGGATCTACATTTATAAGTGCCATTGCACTGAGCACAGCCATTACACTTGTAGTTTCCATTCAGTAGGGGCGCAAATAGACGTTGTGCAGGGATATCTTGGGGTGGTAAATCAGAGTTTATAAAAATGTAAAAAATATGAAGCTATCCTCAGTTATTAGGTCTGAGTAGTCAAGTATGTCTAATACTAGTCTGATAGTTAGAAATATGTCTGTTCCTCATAAAGCCATACTGTGTTTCATCAATGATTGCATCCAGGACTTCTAATTATTTTTGCAAGTAGTATTAAGAACACATTGGACGCCAGTTATCGATGAGCAGCACTTATTTTTTAGGCTCAAGTATCAGTGTTATTAACCCGACTCGTTGTAGGAGTGAGGACATTGCTTTTAATACTCTCTAAAAAGACTTCAAATAGGAAGGGAGCTACTTGTTCAGAAAATAATTAGTAAAATTCTGATGTAATTCCATCAACACCTGGTGATTTATTGTTCTTTGGATGTTGATCACTGTTTAGATTCTATATCACTGATAGAGTGAACATTATTCAGTGAGTCAAAAAACATATCTGTGTATTCCTGATAGTACGTAGAGCTATACAGTTTTCTGTAAAAAATGCTATAGTATTTTTTTGGTCATCTTTAATAACAATGTTTAACTTATGGATAGTGTTATTTGTAGAGTGAAACTTCTCAAGTCTAAAGAAAGAATTTTACATTAAGATTTTTTGATTTTTATAAAGCATTTGGCACAGTATTCCTCTTCCACTCCCTTGAGAGATTTGGCTTTGGGGATTTCTTCTGTAAGGCTATTAAGACTTTCTATACAAATGGTAACAGCTCTATCAAATTGAAATATGGCACCTTGCCTAGATCTGAGGTAAAGAGAGGAATTAGGCAAGGTTGTCCTATCTCCGTACCTGTTTTTATTAATCACTTAACTTCTTACAAATTCTTTAAAAGGAAGAGTCCTAATAACCAAGGCTGAAGATATCTCTAGACTAACATCTGGCACTCTATCTTTATATCTTCACAGTAAAATAAGCAAGGAGATAGAAAGTTGAAAAGCATCTGGTCTGTGGAGAAACCGTACCCATTACATTAGGAAAACTGTTGTAATGAACATTTGAGAATAGTGGGCTTTTAAGATCAATTGGATAAAACAATTCCTAAGAAGACCCACTTCTATGTGGAATTTTATTCCTCGTGTCTTCTCTACTTTTGGTGGCCTTAACTTCATGTTGGTTTTCAATTATAATATTGACAGAGTTCCAGTGAAACTTTCGGCTTTTCATCAGCAGGTTCTCTTGTCATGGTCCTTCATTTATAAGCATAATTTTTCTCCACACAAATATTATATATTGAATAAACAGGATATATTGTATAAAAATACTTCTTTGTTTTTAGAATATTGGTTCTGAAATAATATCCTATTGGTGAGCCAACTGGTAAATGCAGAGGGTCTTTTACTTAGTTATAAGGAATTCTTATCACTTTACAAGATCCCTGTAACACCTAAAGATTTTGCAATTGTTTTAGATGCCATTCCCTCAATGTTGCTTTATTATTCAGGAACGTGTCAAGACCTGACCCTCAGAACCTACCTTCCGTTGACCCTGGTGACTCATCAGTAGGAAAGTTTTGTTTCTCTTTTGGTCCATTCAACAACAGAGCGATACGAACCTTGCCACATGGCCTCTCAAATACTCCTTGACTACAGTAGATACTAGACCCCCAAGCTCTATGTAGGAGTAGCCAACAACCAGATTTGACTATTCCCAATCATAACTTTAACCATTAGGGGGAATATGTATATCTGATCTTGTGTCAGAGGTTAGACTTCAACCTACTGCTCAGACTGCTCACTGTGAACTTTAACCCTTACAACAGATGGACCCTCAAGTAAAACCACAACGTTTATTTCTGTTCCTTTATTGTGTAAAGTCCCCCTCTTTGGAACAAACAAAAGTGAATGAATTTCATAAGTGAGCACTTAAAGAAGTAGAGTAAAAACCATGTGTGAGTTTAACAAAAACAGATGCAATATAATAGATATTCCTATCCCCACACAGTCTAATGCTGTCAAACAATAAATTAAACATAAAAAAAATGGCAGTGTATTACCAAGGTTCATAAATGTATTTAAAAAAAAAACTATTTCACCTACAACAACTTGGTGGCCTCTTCAGGCAACCGCAAATGCCATAGGTTCAGAAGTTTACTATGAAATGTGTTAAAAAAAAGCAAAAACTGATAAATCTACTGTCCATAAGCAAGCATGTTGATGGACCAACAAACGCTCAAAAAAGGTGTGACGTGATTGGATAGCATGCGTTGAAGTCCATTACATGATTGGACAGCACAACGCCGGTGTCCTCCTTGACTTGATTGGACAACATTGTGCCCACATATACCACGGCCGATAACATTACAATCTCCCTTCTGTAACGGTGCAGCAGAATGTCTCCGGGCACAAATAGGAAATCTCCCTTAGCTGTGGTGGTCAGTGTTCAGAAACTTCAGTACCAACACAACGAGTGATTCTGTCTTCAAGTGCTCTTTCTTCACACACTAACTAGTCTAATACACGTGATGGTTCAAGTTGCAGAAGACCTTCCAGGGGTTGACCATAGCCAGATGCCTGCCCGTCCATCTCTGTCTGTTGAGGCCACAGCCCCTCTAAACCGGTGGCTGTCCGTTGTGCCTCAGCCCTGTGTAGGGCCACAGGAGCTGCTGGATGGTCACCCAGGAGTCCCCTGTCCCCACGGGCGCTGCATCCACGGCCGGCTGCAGCACCAGGCTGGCTAGGAGGGCCAGGAGGCCTGCTAGGACCACTACTAGGGCCAGCCACAGCCACAGTCCCCGGGACCCACTGGCTGCAGACGCAGGCTGGGAGGAGTAGCCTGAACCCGGGGCTGCTGCGGCCTGCTCTGTCAGGATGGGACTGGAGAGAGAGTGGGAGAGAGGGAAAGAGAAGATTTAGAATGGATGCCAAAATAAGATTTAGCCTGGGTTAGGTGAAGCGAAGTTGATGTCTGGATGAGACAGTCAGTCTGCTTTAGCCAGCTGGTCGTCTGTCCGTATTCCCAAAGCAGTGATGTAGCGATGCAGAAACAGACGGGTGCCTAAGTGGCTAAGTTCTGATGGCGTTAGCAGCGTGGACTGACCACCACTTTTAAAGCGCTCTGTGTAGCAAACACCTGGTACACAGACAATAGAAAAACAACACTAAAGCACTGCAGCATGTTGAGCGATGCATGTCTCACATACACTCCCCAGGGCACACACACACACACAAAGGCACACCACTTCTCCTGATGGGAATGGATGGAAGAGATTAGAGCTGAAGGAGAGTTTGTTTGAAGCAGAAACACTGAACCCGAGACCCTCACCACAACCACACATCCAGAGACTGCCCGGGCTCAGAGACCAAGGACCAGATTCATAAAGCGGTCGCTCAAGACCAGGTATATTGTTCACACCCGTCTTTCTGCTCAGTCAATCTGGACCAGATGTCTGCTCCCTGGACCTAAAGCAGCACAGCCTGGAAGCCAGATGGCTTTATGATTTAACCAACTGCTTTACATTTGTCAAGCAGTTGGCTGAAGCAGAAAACAGACAGGAATCCAGGCTACAGCATGAACCCTTTTCACACTACTGAGCTAAGCCGAGCTGTACTGCTCTGGCCTCGTTAGGCATCCACGGTAGTTGGCGAAGAAAAAACTGAGCCAGCACAGTACAGTATGGTTTAAGTGGGCACAATGGTGTGAAAAGCATATAAGCCTCAGGAGCAGCAGAGAAGCTATGAAGCCTAACCAGCTACGCAGCAGTAAAAAGCAGTGCTGCCTGGCTGTAGATGGAAGCGAAACACTAGAGGTTGGTTCACTACTAACGTCTTGTTGGGCATAATCAGGGCGGTGATTTTGTTGCCCAGCTCAGTGAGACTGGACTTCCTCTGAACGGGCACTTCCCTCCTCTCCTCATCTGAAGGGGAGTCTGTGTCGTAGGCAGGCCTGTGGGACGGTGTGGGCATGCACGGTTCACACACACACAAAAATACAGTGCCTTGCGAAAGTATTCGGCCCCCTTGAACTTTGCGACCTTTTGCCACATTTCAGGCTTCAAACATAAAGATATAAAACTGTATTTTTTTGTGAAGAGTCAACAACAAGTGGGACACAATCATGAAGTGGAACGACATTTATTGGATATTTCAAACTTTTTTAACAAATCAAAAACAGAAAAATTGGGCGTGCAAAATTATTCAGCCCCCTTAAGTTAATACTTTGTAGCGCCACCTTTTGCTGCGATTACAGCTGTAAGTCGCTTGGGGTATGTCTCTATCAGTTTTGCACATCGAGAGACTGAAATTTTTTCCCATTCCTCCTTGCAAAACAGCTCGAGCTCAGTGAGGTTGGATGGAGAGCATTTGTGAACAGCAGTTTTCAGTTCTTTCCACAGATTCTCGATTGGATTCAGGTCTGGACTTTGACTTGGCCATTCTAACACCTGGATATGTTTATTTTTGAACCATTCCATTGTAGATTTTGCTTTATGTTTTGGATCATTGTCTTGTTGGTAGACAAATCTCCGTCCCAGTCTCAGGTCTTTTGCAGACTCCATCAGGTTCTTCCAGAATGGTCCTGTATTTGGCTCCATCCATCTTCCCATCAATTTTAACCATCTTCCCTGTCCCTGCTGAAGAAAAGCAGGCCCAAACCATGATGCTGCCACCACCATGTTTGACAGTGGGGATGTTGTGTTCAGGGTGATGAGCTGTGTTGCTTTTACGCCAAACATAACGTTTTGCATTGTTGCCAAAAAGTTCAATTTTGGTTTCATCTGACCAGAGCACCTTCTTCCACATGTTTGGTGTGTCTCCCAGGTGGCTTGTGGCAAACTTTAAACGACACTTTTTATGGATATCTTTAAGAAATGGCTTTCTTCGCCACTCTTCCATAAAGGCCAGATTTGTGCAATATACGACTGATTGTTGTCCTATGGACAGAGTCTCCCACCTCAGCTGTAGATCTCTGCAGTTCATCCAGAGTGATCATGGGCCTCTTGGCTGCATCTCTGATCAGTCTTCTCCTTGTATGAGCTAAAAGTTTAGAGGGACGGCCAGGTCTTGGTAGATTTGCAGTGGTCTGATACTCCTTCCATTTCAATAGTATCGCTTGCACAGGGCTCCTTGGGATGTTTAAAGCTTGGGAAATCTTTTTGTATCCAAATCCGGCTTTAAACGTCTTCACAACAGTATCTCGGACCTGCCTGGTGTGTTCCTTGTTCTTCATGATGCTCTCTGCGCTTTTAACGGACCTCTGAGACTATCACAGTGCAGGTGCATTTATACGGAGACTTGATTACACACAGGTGGATTGTATATCATCATCATTAGTCATTTAAGTCAACATTGGATCATTCAGAGATCCACACTGAACTTCTGGAGAGAGTTTGCTGCACTGAAAGTAAAGGGGCTGAATAATTTTGCACGCCTAATTTTTCAGTTTTTGATTTGTTAAAAAAGTTTGAAATATCCAATAAATGTCGTTCCACTTCATGATTGTGTCCCACTTGTTGTTGATTCGTCACAAAAAAATACAGTTTTATATCTTTATGTTTGAAGCCTGAAATGTGGCAAAAGGTCGCAAAGTTCAAGGGGGCCGAATACTTTCGCAAGGCACTGTACATACACACATAGACACTATGTAATGCATGTCTCACACACACACACACTTGTTCAACACAACACACCCTAAGGACTCACATTGTTACATACATGCTCAGGGCATGCACACAGATACTCTGCAATCAATGTTCCACATGCGCTTGTTATGTTCGCAAATTGTTCTCCTGCTGACTACGTTTAACCACAGACTTGTTACATGCATACAGTACACGGTTGGGCAAATTAAATGGGCACAGCAGGCAGAATGTTTGTTTTCAGGTTGAGGTCAAGTGCGACACGCGCGTGTGCTTCTGACTCACAGCCGATATCAGCACTTACCCCTTCATCAGCATCACGAGGGAGGGCTCGTCAGTCTCAACCCACGCCCCGGAGCTAACAAAGCGCTTTAGAGGAGGACGTGCCGTGCTCTTCCCTGTCACATTCCTGTAACCGCGCCACATACATACACAATCCACACGTCACATTCCACACAACACCGGACACAGACTACACAGCCCGCAAGTCATGTTTTAACAAAAGGCCCCTAGATGGAAATTTCTCCCTCAGAAATCCGAATGGTGTTTGCTTTGCAAAACAGGGTCAAGACTGTGTTGAAATATTCTTCAACCACTCCCTATTTCCCCCACGGAGTGCTGTAGTCTACCTACCAGGGAGATCTGCGGGTGAGTCTCTCCGCCTCCGTCTCTGCGGTGTCCTGTGCTTTATTGGGCGTGTCAAAATGCATGGGTCCCCCTCCCCCACCGGATCGGGGGATAGCTGCTATGCTGACCCGTCGGGCTGATGCCTGAGGAAAGGAGGAATAGAGAAACAAGACAGTGTACAGACAGTGACTAAAACAGCAGCACATCATATACACTGAGATTAAACTCACCTACCTTATAGTACGTTGATCCAGATTGTTTCTTGCCTCTGAAATCATCTGAAGGAAACATATTCAGTATTAGAAAGAAACATAAGATAGAGGTGTGCGTGTGTGTGTGTGCGCATGCGTGTCCCTGACCGGAGTGTGTTCCTCCAGAGTGGGAGCCGAAGGACCTCTCGTTCTGCAGCATGTTCTCCCTCAGCTCAGTGAGCTCAGCGTGTTCCTTAGTGTACATCCTCCTCAGGTTCTCTACATGCTGGACCATTATCTCTACTGCCTTGCCTGTACGAGACTCCTGGAGGGGGAGAGAGAGCGAGAGGTTACACACATACACCCCCCCACCCCCCCATCGCTTTACCAGTACCTATACCGTCTACCTGGATCGTCTACCTGGATGACTCCTCAAAAGAGAGGAGGACAAATCACGCAATTAAATTGTACTGTACCTGGTGTATGGCGCCCAGCATCTCTGAGCGACTGGACACTCTGGTCATGGACTGGATGAGGATGTCCAGGTTCTTCTGAAGTCTCTGGATGATCTCCATAGACTGGTTATCATCCTCACACAGAGGGGCCAGGGCCTGGGAAGAGCAGACACGAGGAAGGTAAAAAAGGAAATTGCATACCCCTCTCACCTGTAGCAGGTCCTGACAGCTACATTTGGACACCTCACTCATTTGTCTCCCTCTTCAACCTCTCCCTTCTCCCCAGTCCCTCCCTCTCACACATAATCACCTCTCTCTTAAACTTCTTACCTGTAGTAGTCCCTGGCAACTGGACACCTCCCTCCGGACGTTCTCCTCGGCCAGGTCCCGTGACCTCTCCTCCAGCCTCAGCCTCTTCTCCAGGGTGAACAGGTCACACTTAAAGCCCAGGGACAGGCGCTGGAACTCCGTCTGACAGGTAGACAACAGCACAGCCTTAGCTCTACGATGGTACATACAGAGAGATAGTCAAGAGAAAGAAAATGTTGGAAAGCTTACCACTACCTCAATCTCCTTGTCGTTAGGGGACAGGCTGCAATGAGGAAAACAGAGAGTATCACATTATCGGTCACTAGAAAACAAAGCTATGAGTGTCAGTACCTGAGAGCATTTAAATGATTATCTTGTATTGCATCTCTAAAATATGAGGTATTGTACTGTATTGTTGAGTAGCCTACCTGCTTCTGTCACCTACGGTTGAGTCCTCAGAAACAACAGAGGTTTCGACTGGTATGGGACACAGAGAAACGTAGAGAGAGCAAGAGAAAGAGGTTCATTGTTTAAAACATCCAAACATTTTGTCTTGCTATTGATCTCTGTTTTACAATAGAAAGAGAGAGATTAGAAAAACTATAAGTCGACCACACAATGTGACAATTGAATTTTTACTTAAGTCAGTAATTGGACTTATACAATCATCAAAATATTAGGAACGTTATCAGCTGAGGTATCTGGGGTTAACTCACTGTCCTTCTCTGTGGTAACACTGGTTTCACTCAGGTCCTCTTGTACCTTCCCTTCCTCGATGACATCCATACTGTGAGACAGCTCCTGAATGATTGTGGTGAACGTTACACACTCCGTACACACACACACTCTTCCCAGTTCTCGTTCTTATCCTCCGCCTCAGACACACACGATTCTAACGATCTAACAGACTGTATCCAGGAACCAATTGTCACATTATACAGATCTAGCTAGGTACACTGTAGGACTGTCATTCATTCTGCCCAAGCGCTGTGAAGTGCTTCCCTGTGTAGATAAGCACAGAGTTGACTAAAGTGAAAGAATGTTCACTCCCACACAAGGCAGGAAAGACAACATTTTCTCAATAAGTCACAAGGTCATGATACTATTTATGCAAAGTTCTCACTATCACAGAGCTGTCATCTCAAATGATTTGTGCACTAATTTTGATCAGAACCCCTTGTAGTGCACTAGGGATTAGGGTGCTATTTGAGACAGGGTGCCATATATCATTAAATAGACAGCTCACCAGTTCCTTCTTGAACTTGCTCCTGAGAACCAGGGAGTCAGTTTTGGCTCCTGAGGGGTCAGGCGTCATAGCATCCCTTGGACACTGTGATGGGTCAGTGGGTGCAACATTCAGTCCATCCATGGTCTGAGAGCCTACGTCCTCTGCCAGATTGACTGTCCCTGTAGAGACAGTGAAAGGAGTGTTACACACACACACTCCCTCACACACAATATTGGCAGGAGGCCATAGAGCTCTTCTATTTCCTCCTACCTGTCAAGTCCACCTCCACTGTCGGCACCTGCACCACTGACTCCTGTATGCCCTCCTCCTCCTCCTCTAGTACTGGTAACAGGCTGGTGCTGGAACACACACACACACACACACACACACACACACACGAGAGCGCTGCAGCAATTCCACCATGCCAAAACAATTGCACAACTTGCTCTTATCACTACCGTGTGCCTCTATTGAAACTAAAAGCAAGAGTAATGTTCTAAACAATTCCAAACAAAGCCAACATTAACCTAACAGAAAATACATCCCAGCACACAGACAGCATATGTCGGAGGAAATTACACCACTTCCATCATGTAACTAGGACAACCATGTATACACACACACACACT
Source organism: Oncorhynchus kisutch (assembly GCF_002021735.2). NCBI lineage: Eukaryota > Metazoa > Chordata > Actinopteri > Salmoniformes > Salmonidae > Oncorhynchus > Oncorhynchus kisutch. The sequence continues at coordinate 10,874,892 of NC_034182.2, read as the reverse complement.
CACCTGTCCTCTGCTAACACTCTCTCAGCCAGCTCGTCCTGGGTTAGCTTCTGAGAAAGAGCGAGAGAGGTGAGAGATCAATGCAGGTGGCCTTGTCACATACTTTCAGCACCATTTGTCAGAGGAAGTTAACGATTGAATAGAGAAACACGCGCACAATTGCATACCGTACCTGTCCCATGGCATCAGAATGTTATCTCTGCTTGGTACAGTGAATATACAAGGATGGAATGGAGAATGCTCATTTCTTACATAATGTACTGGTTGGTGGAGAGCCCTGCAGCGGAGTGTGCGGTGTGTGTGTGTATGTGTGTCGGGGGCTGCGAGTATGAGTGTTGGACAGAGTAAGTGTGGACAACGCATTTACACTGGCAGGGCAGTAAGTAGTGGGGGCGGTGGAATACAACACACACTTCAGCTACGTAAGAGTGGAAGTCACTGACTATATAAAGCTGGACACTTGAGCACAGGGCTATTATACAACTGGTGGGTCTAATCCTGAATGCTGATTGGTTAAAAAGGTAAATGGAACTGTGCATAACAATCAAGAGGAGAATGACACTATAAAACCAACCTCAAATCTCACTGCAAAACAGATTAAAGGGATCTGGATCCCTGCTGTTAAACTCTACACAACCCATGTTTATATACAAAACGGTTATTCAGAAGGGAGGACACGGGACAACCAAAGACCAATTGATTCATGCAACAACCAGTCCCCGACATTGCTTAAGCAAACATGGTGTTGAAGTCAAGCAGATTTGGGCAATAACACCAGTCTTCGTTTCCTGCCACTGAATAACTGCCAAAGCTGATGTTACCATGTGTCATGAAGTGTTCATACAGGCATTATAAAGCTTTAAGTGTGTTCAACCACAACAGTCCCAGGAAATACCACAAAAGTCAGTTGCCAGGGATAGTCATTGCGCCACTAGCCTATGTAAGGACTTCACACCAAGTGAAATTGATATTTAGCAATGATAGAGTAACTTTGTTCACCAATTACATTTTTTGTGAATTGCGAAACAGGCCGCTCATACATCCTGAGCGTTATGTTCCTCAATTCATTCAGCATATTTCAGTAGTAGGCGAGGCCTAGGCTGTCAACACAGAGCGCACTCTTCAGTTTGCGAATCATACAGACTTTGTAACGGCAGTCAAACAAAAGTGAAATGACCAAAGTTGCTAAGCTTGCTAGATAACCTCCAACGAATGACATAATATCTCCTATTTGGCTAAATCGAGTTGATGATTACACAGATAGCAGGTCAGCTCACGAATAACAGAGAAATTAAGAGAGGAAATTTTAAGGTATCTTAAGTTAAGTTAACGGGAACCAATTGGTAAAAAAAAATCCCATATCTACTCTCATACCATTTGCTGATCACACGTTCTCTGCCGAAGCTCTCATACGGGCAGCAATAGGAGTTCAAATGTTAAAACGGTATTTTGACACTTATGAGACATGCTTTAATAATGAAACCTCTGATGATAACTCTAAACGGCATTCCGTTCACTGTGTGCAGTCCGGCAGTGTCAATTATGTGCGTGACTTGAATTGATGGCGACTTTGTGTTTAGTAAACATGTTTGGCTTCCATGCAACAACCTGCTTTGATAATGTGCTATTTTATTTTTTGCCAATCTGATGCTGCACATGTATATTTTGTGGAATTGCGTTAGTGCGACATTGGGGAAAAATATTGTCATTTCCTGGGTCTTGTCATATTTTGATTCCTGGAAATGTGAAGAATGAGACAGTCCTGGGATCCTGGTTATTGTTGTTAACTGGGTTTAAAAAAAACTCACATAAGTCAAACTGTTGATTACTAGCCTACAAAGAGATACATAATAATAATAACAATTATAATTAAATACACATAGAGATGGCTCAAGGTTCAGGCATCAATGGCTACCCTTCAGCAATTAGGGTTCACTGCCTTGCTCAATGGCACAGACAGATTTTTCACCTGGCTCAGGGATTCAAACTAGCAACCTTTCGGTTCCTTGCCCAATGCTCTAACCGCTAGGCTACCTGCTCTCCAGTTTACCAAACTGACAGACAGATCCAGCTCTAACTGCTAGGCTACCTGCTCTCTCACTACTCTCCAGTCTACCAAACTGACAGACAGATCCAGCTCTAACCGCTAGGCTACCTGCTCTCTCACTACTCTCCAGTCTACCAAAATGACAGACAGATCCAGCTCTAACTGCTAGGCTACCTGCTCTCTCACTACTCTCCAGTCTACCAAACTGACAGATAGATCCAGCGCTAACCACACCACAGACAGAAGAAACTTGCACTCTCAACTCGATTGGAAGAAATTTGTTGGCTCCCCCTGGAAACATTTCTCACAGGAGTGCCACTCCGCTGTGCCTACACAGAGCAGGAGACTGGAATAACAGAAATAGCATGCCTGTCTCTGCGGATTGAATCACAGCTAACCCCTGTAACAAGACTGAAATAACCAAACACAAACCGTCTCAGAAAATATAGAGAAAGGTTTACAGTAGACTGCACAATGGTATACACATAAAGATGAAGACTACATTATTACACAGACATAACATATGTGCACAATCTGGAGCTAGGAACCAAATAAGCCATACTTGCCTCTTTTGGCAAAGTTTACAGTGCAGTGAAGCAATTGGGGCAGAATACTCACACAGGAGTTAGGGACCATGGTCCTCCTCCACCCTAACCCCTTCGTCTCTGGGCACAGCCCTCAGCCGACCAGCCCCTGTCCATACCCCTCCATCCCATCCACAACACCAATGAACAGAGAGAGTAAAAGACAGAGAGAGGGAAAGAGCAAGCGATAGAAAAGGGGAAGTCAAGAGGAGAGAGAGATGGTGTCACAGTGGCTGTGACTGTCAATGAAGGAAGTTAGTTTCCCCATCCGTAAAATACTTTCTGTGTATTGTACTGACCTGCGCGTCACTCATATTGGTTGAGGTGATGTTGTCCTCTCCTCCTTTTCCTCTTCCACTGCCATCTGTCTGCTGGGGGCTGACCCAGAGAGAAAGGTGAAAAATCAGTGTCGCTTGGAGCCCAACCAGAGAAATTATAAATGTTTTGGTGGGTGTTTCTCTCTCTCTCTCAGATAGTAGGAAGCAGCTGGGTTCACTGACTGTGACTGAACCAACCTATGAGAGCGGTCACTGCCCCAGCCCCGATTACAGGTGCACCGTGGGTATGCAAAGTATCGCTAAAGGGGCCCAATTACACAGCCAACATTTCCCTCCTCACAGCTTGGAAAACACTAATTTGACTGGCAAATGTGTCCAAAGGAAGAGAAGCGTGCTACAGTGCACTCACACACACAGAAACTACAACTGTACTGTAAAAGCCACTGAGAGCTCCGTTCTCACCTTCCAGTCAGTAAAATGGTCTCATCCATCACAGGGTAAGTGCAGCTGGGAGCTACCATCTCAGCCAGCCTGGGGGGTGGACTGTTCCCAGCAGTGACAGTCCTGTCATGTTCTGGTGAGCCAGGCTGAGGTGTGTCTTGAAGAAGAGGCACTATGGTGTCAGGGCTCATTGTATCTGGACAAAATGGTGAGTAGGAGTCATTAGTGAAATGGCATTGGAGAGGGCCATCCAACTGAATGCCTGAAGAGAAATACTAATTTGCTATATTTGCAGGCTAGAGTGAGTCAGGGATTGCATGGAGCAGAGAGAGAAAGACTGATCAGAGGGGAGGAAGAGAGGGTGTGATGGAGACAGAGTTGGTCTTACCCAATAGAGAAGAGTGGGAGGGAGGGAGTGGATGCTCCTCGGTGTCAACAGCCTGCTGGTGGGTGTCCTCAGGCCCAAAGCATTCTGGTAGTTTGGCACCCTGAGGCACAACACATACAGATTTATTATTTTTTTTTTAAGAAGAAAAGAGTATGAATATGATAAACAGACGAGCATGAATACATAACAGCCACCTGTCCATTCAGTTAATGTGAAAGGATATAGCGATAGACTGGCAAGCAACAATGCCTTTGCTTACCCAACAACAAAGCATAAAAAACAACCTCTTATATCACCTCTGTGTCCGTGTGAGTCCCTGTCCATTCCCTATCGATCCGATTAAGTAAGAAAGCTTGACTTCAGAAGATGAGCCATTCTGTCGTGTCTATCTAGAACTAGTGACATTCGCAAATAAGTCCATTTGGTCGTCAAATAAAAGCAAGGTTGTATGAGCTTTGTCAAGTGGGAGGAAAGTAAAAAAGTATGAGAGAGGAAGATGGAAGGAAAGAGTGTGTTCCAGCCTAGATTGGTCCATGTCCTGTTGTCTACTCACAGAGGTGTGGTTAACACTTCTGCTCCTGTTCCAATACTCTTAAAATGCTTCCTTCCTGTGTTCCTTCCTTGGAGTGGTCACTGATCAGACATGAGAGGACTGGAAAAAGCTACACAAAACCTAAGTGACCAGGATAGATAGGTGATTCATTCAAGGAAGAGGTGAGGGAAGGATGCATGTTCAAAGCACTTGAACGGGGCTTATGACCATTTCCCCTTTTCCTGCCCACCAGCACCAAAGGAAGAAGTGGCCTCTTAAAACTGTCATCGTCATCACATGCACTCCGACGACTACGTAGATCTACATCCCCATTCAAAGCTATGTTCCAAGGTGGGGTTCTACTCAAATGAACACCCATTATTTTTATAATGAAAAACAACCACCAGTCAAACCTTAACAGCGACAGAGCTGTGTTCCATTCACAAAACGCACGACGAGGGCAACCCCTCAAAAACGTGCCTTTTTTGATATGATTATATAGTTCAGTCTTTTAAGTCTGGAGTGGATAACCACCAAACTAATCCAGAGAATCGCTTTAAAGCACACTGACACAGTAAGAGTACATCCACAGTAATAGGTTTTAAAGACTGGCATCTACCTGTGGGGATAGACTGTTCACCCACTGGTCACTGTCTGTTGACGCTGTGGTTTCTGAGAGAAAAGGGCAGAGGGGGGGTAGAGATAGGGAGGGAGGGGGAGAGAGAGACAGGAAGGAAGAAGAAAAGCTAATTAGTTAAAGTTGATCAATCATCTCTGTGATATTCAGCTGGGGTCACTGGCAAGGTCAAACTAAGCCCCACCCACTACCATATTGGACCATAATATTAGACCATTAAACTCCCTGTCTGTGTTAGAGTGGAGAGGCAGTAATAACCACATTCTTTGGGTTCTGGCAGCCAGTGATGCAGGGAGACCACTGGGGATTACTGAACACTTCCACTAGGTTTGGATGACTTTAACACCCGGCCATAGAAGGCTGGGGCCTAGAAGACTTGCCAGCGAACAGCTACACACACACACACACCAGGCTGGGCCGTCTAGGGGCTTTTAACCAGGACACACACACACAGGTCCCTATCAGGAGACCCTGGCCATCTATGGCTGTCCTTGCCACAAACCCCAGAGGGCTTGGTGGGTGTCTGGGCCTGATTCTTCAAGGGTGGCTGAGTGCTCTGTGACTCCAGGGATTACAGGGGTAATCCACACAGGCTTTTGACGGACTCACTAACCCCTGGTTTACCCAGTGCCATAGAGAAAGACCTTACAGGAACTCCTGTAAACTCACTAAAATACAGCCCAATATGGAGTTATAATACGATATCATGATCATTACTAATCTGTGGAATCCTACTCACCTCTCAGATCCTCTCCCTCCGCCTGGTCGGGTTCACTTTTTTCTAAGAGAGGAGAGAGAAGGGAGAACCCCCTCGGTCCCCCCTCCTGTCCCTCTCCCCCCACCACGGTCCACCTCTCCCCCACCTCCTCCTCCTCCTCCTCCCCCTCTCCAGGCTGATCCCCTCTCTCCGTCAGTCTGTCCTCGTCCGTCCTCCCGTCCGTCGGGCCTGTCTCCTGACTCTTGAAGTCCCTGTACGTCTCCACCCCCTCGTTCTTCAGGAAGTCTTGGAGGACAAACTCCTCGTCCCAGTCCAGGTCCTCCCCAGCCTGAGAAAGTAAATAAGCTGAATTAAAACCTGTTCAGGTAATTGATGTAAGGTCAATCAATCCAATCTATTTCTAATGCATTTTTCACATCAGAAGTTGTCAGAGGTTTTCCAGTAACTCTGCCTAGACACCAAAGAGCACGTGATGGTAAACTGATCTTAGACCTGTGCCTATGGGCAATAGACAATAAAGGCACTCACAAAATAACATCGCAGAATAGGAGAGAGATGAACACAGAATATTTTTTCCTGATCAGAAAGTGTGCAAAGTGTCCACACAGCCTCCCACTCCATCCTTCAGCGTCTATTAAATAGCCTCTCCATCTGGATGGAAAACGTACTCCAAAGTTACACAACTATTCACCATCTGAATCAGAGTTCTATTCTCTGCTATGTTCCATGGCTCTCAATGCCTGAGTCCCAACAGTAGCCCAATATCCATTATACCCGACATCTTTTTCTCGCAGACAAGTTGAGTGAAAAGCTAACTTTTTCCTATCTTCATACAACAATATATTCTAGAAATTCAAAAGCTACATGTCATCTGTGGCGCACAGGGGACACCACCTCTTCCCCCATGTCGCCCCATCTCTCAATTAGTCCTACCTGTGGATCATCAGGGTCAGGGGTTTCACAGCTAGCCTCACTGCTGTCCTGTCTACCTCGTCCCTCCCTCCATCTCTGTATCCCTCCCTCTCCCTCCTACCTGTGGGTCTTCGTCGGGGGTCTGGCAGCTGGCCTCCCTGCTGTCCCCCGGGGTATTTAGCTGGTCCAACTCTTCACGCAGCTGCTGCTTCTGATTCTCCTGCTCCTGAACCCTGCATGGACGGACCCACGTAGATTACACACATATTTACACAGAGACACGTGAAAGCAACACCCCCCCCCCATCAGTCTACCCTAAAGTCAAAGATAAAATGGTCACTAGCCACAAATAATCATGCATCCAGTGACTACAAAGCAAATGAACAGATTCACCACTCTCACCCAGCCCATTGACAGCATAGTGAAGGGTCCATAACATAACATACTGTACCCAATCCGCAGGCCCATGCAGTGTCCCATGCTGCTGTTGCCCAGCCTGTACGAGGATGGCAGGAGCTCTGGAGAGCCCCTAACTCCCAGTATCGGACAGCTTCTAACACCCAGTCCAAGAGTAGTCCAGAGTAGTTTAGAGGGCCTGTGCACAGCTGGCTAGCCCAGACAACGTTCCCACAGCCTGGCCTGATAACGGCCCCCCCCTCCCCCTTTTATCCTCCAGAGCAGGGCGGCTGTGTGGAACGGGCCCACGTGGCAGTGAGGCAGCTACAGACAGAGAGCCATACTGGGCCAGGACCCAACCACTACTTAGACAGGTTAGAGGTCACCCAGACAGACCCAGAGCACAGAGAAGCAGACAAATATGACCAGATTCCTCCCTAGATCCCTCCTGCCACAGGGTAGTATCTTAGACAATGACAGCCCCTCCCTCCACACTGTAAACCCTCTCTTATACAAGACCCGCAAAACCTACTTGACCAGTGAGAGAAGAGCAGCACCAGTTCCTCTTGACCCTCACTTCCAACAGGCACACACACACACACTCAACCCCCACTCACCTGACAGACAGGTGTAGTATCTCAGTGCGGGACCTCCTTATGTTGCTGGCCATCTTGATCAGTTCTTTCTCCAGGGAGTCGGTGTACTGGTCCAACTGCTCCAGGCTGAGGCCCCACTCTGACCTCCTCTGATCCAGCTCAGACTGCACCGCCTGGGGGAAAGAAAGGGCAGGGAGTCGGCCTCTTTCTGGAGCTGCTGGGTCTCCGGCAGTCAGACCGATAGTCTATCCAGCAGTACTAGACATACAGTAAAGTGTGTCCATCTCTTAGTCACAGTCAGTGACACTACTGCACTCACTCTTTACACATGAAGAATGTTTACTGTGGACGTGTCTGACGAATGCAGATTGGAGAGAGAAAGGAGGTGGGAGAGAGGAAAGGGAGTGAAGAGAGTGACAGGGAGAGAGAGAGGGGGAATGAAAAAGAGAGTCAGGGGGGGGCAGAGGGAGGCGACAAAGAGAGAACGAGAGAGCAGGAAGAGGGGGAGAGCGTGCGTGTGTGTGTGTGTGTGTGTTGAGAGAGACTGCATTTACGCTACAGCACACTGAGCCGCACAGCATTAATAGGCATTGATGGGCTAGAGATAGTTATATAACATTGTAGATTAGAGATCTCTGGAGAGAAGACAGCGAGAGAGAATGGCCATATTATGTAATCCTATAAAAACTACGAGCAGAGAGAGTCCTATTCAGCTCAAACTCCTCCCTACATTGAACTCAGTAGGGTGCATCTCAATAGCCTAATTGCTCTTTTCCTTGTCTCATTTCCTGTATCTGCATTCTGCACTGATCTGAAAGAACAGGATAAGTGAAAAGCAATATGATGGAAAACCAAAATGGATTTGCTTTCTTCTCTTGCATCTCTGAACCTAGAGAAACACCAACCTCCGCTTTGGCACACATATTTGACCCCCAGCATGCCTACGCACAGACAAACACCTACACACACAGGAGAATATGGAGAGTTCTCTGGTACAGAGTGACTCAGTAACATCCTCCTCTACCACCGGGCTAGATAGCGGGTTGATACACCCACTCTAATGGCTCTCTAGTGTGTGTGTGCGAACGCACGAGAGAGAGATCAAGATAGTGTGTGGGTGGGTGTGGATGCCCCTCACCTGCAGTCTGGGGTCGTTACTAGCCCCTGGTCCTCCATAGTGGTGTATGAGTCCTCTGAGTGTTGACAAGACGGAGAGGCCCTCGTCCTTAAAATCTCTCTTCTGAAAACAAACAGAAAAACATGTGTTTCAGGCGTAACTACTTTAAGTAATAATCAAATTTAGTTTGCTATGGAAGAAAATTAGTAATGTATCTACACCGCATAGTCAAAGAACAATGACATCATAGACGCACACAAAGTCATTTTCTCCATGCACACTGCTTTTAAAATGTGTGCTGGTTAGATACCAGTCCCTGCATAGTGTATTGAGTGCATAATTAGGACAGTAAGGGCTGAAGATATATAATGAATTATCAGGACTGCTGTATCTATAGTGTACAATTGGGACAATGTCTGCTGTATCTACTGTATACAGTACCAGTTTGTTAACGAGGCTCTTGAACTCCAGGGACATCTGGTCAGGTGTGGGGCCCTGCAGGAGCAGTAACACCTCCCTGTCCAGAGTCTCATCTAGCGCAGATGCAAAGCTCAGCGGCGACACACACTCCGCACCCTGGAAATAAAACAACACGACTTGGTCATTAACCCTGAAGGGGATAGGCTGATGGTGTCAGTATACTACAGCCTAATAGGGTCCCTGGAGCTGATGTTTTGGGTGAATACAGTGGGGTTGGTCCTCGAAGGTGTGAGCGTACTCAAACAGAGAGAGCAGGTGTTCAACTCACAGGCCTCAAACATGGAACGAGGGGATATATTTAACTGACCTCCGGAGGTGTTTGAGCAAGGGCCAGTTCTGTCTGCAGGGATCCTGAAGTGCTCTGGTTCAACCTGTACGCCACCGACAGGGAGAGACCTGCACTGCAAGAGGGAGATAGAGGGAGCGAGAATGCAAAGAGACAGAATGAGAAAGGAGAAAAAAAAGAATGTCATTCCACTCCACAGAGAAAAGACGGCTTCACGGCAGAGAGAGAGAGAGAGAGAGAGAGAGAGAGCAAACCAAACAGAACAAAATACGAAGACAAAAGGACAACAGAGAGAATACACATCATTCCCCAATCCTGCTACTAGAATATTCCAAGGTGCCATCTCTAGTACAGTGTACTTACACTGCCAAGTCTGGCTGCATCATGTGCATCTGTCTCTCCAGCTTGGTTTTGTCTGCTCTCAACAGCTGTCAGAGACAACAACAACAGACATCAAACACGGTTAGATAACACTACTGCTGCAGCTAATACATATTCACTGCAGCTGACAGATAGACAGAAAGGCATGGATAATCATAGTGCACTGCTGAGAGAGAGAGACAGAAATACTTTTAATACCCCCTTTTCACCCCAATTTCGTGGTATCCAATTGGTTGTTACGGTCTTGTCTCATCGCTGCAACTCCCGTATGGAACCGGGAGAGGTGAAGGTCGAGAGCCATGCGCCCTCCGAAACACAACCCAACCAAGCTGCACTGCTTCTTGACACAATGCCCACTTAACCCAGAAGCATCCATGTATCGGAGGAAACACTGTGCACCTGGCAACCGTGTCAGCATGCACTGCGTCCGGCCCGCCACAGGAGTCGCTAGTGTGCGATGGGACAAGGTCATCCCTGCCGGTCAAACCCTCCCCTAACCCAGACTACGCTGGGCTAATTGTGCACCACCCCATGGGTCTCCCTGTCTCCCGGCTGCCACAGAGCCTGGACTCGAACCCACAATCTCTAGTGGCACAGCTAGCACTGCGATGCAGTGTCTTAGACGACTGCGCCACTCGGGAGGCCTGACAAATACTTTTGCAGAGCTCTCTGGTCGGCAGTTCAGAGCAGTGGGATACAGTGTTGTCGCTTGTACCCATCCACTCCTTTATGATCTGGTGCATGGGAGTAGCGGCTAAGGGGAGATTTGGGATAGGGTAAAGATTTCCAGACAGCCTCCTCACCTCTGTGACCGACGAGTACTCCACCACGGCACCCTTCAGCTCCTCAATCTGTCTGCACTTCTGTAGAGGGGCGACAACACGACAGCAATATTTTTGATTTTCATCAACAATATCATATTTCCCCCAGGACAATGTCTTAGAAACGTTCTGAATGTACAGTCATATGAATGAACAGATCAAAAAAATTTAAGATCAGAAGGCTTCCATGCCCTGAAGCCTGGGTTATTACTGATCTCAGGACCCAATCTACAATGCGACTTTCGCTTTGTACAGCCGTGTTACCATGGCGAATGTAGGGGACAGCACAGCTACAATAATGATACAGCTTTATTCATTACTGAACAGATATTGAACAAAAGTACTAGAAAGAAAATGTTTGTTTTTTTATTCAGATGATACTGACCTGGAGTATGAGGGCTTCCTTTTCACTCACGACCGCATCGAAGGAATGGTTTTGGACCTGTGGATGAGAGAACAGACACTCCACCATGACACCGCTGGCACTCATCCAGGACACAGACAGACCAATCAGAAGCAGGCGTTGGGATCACTTTGATCCTAAAAAGCCAGTTACGTAGGTCCATAGCACTGCACTCCAGGCCTTTTCAGAAGACCATGAAAGGCAAAACAAACATTATCACAGCCTTTATTTTACTTCTAGGTGCAGTTGACCAGAAACAGATTGCTAAGAAGCATTCTAAACTGAGAACCTTAATTGAAAGTGATTTTTGTTGTTGTTGGCGAGAACTAGGCTTAATCTGTTTCCAGGAAACCGCTTTCCAGTTGCCTACCTTGAATGGCTTATTCCCTCGATGGTACAATAGCTTTTATTCACTGCAGACACACAACAGTTATGTGGACCCACCTGCAGCTCAGCATTTAGGTCACACAGTTCAATCATCCTCTTCTGGAGGTCATCCATCTCCATGGTGACCTTGATGTTCTAGTCCAAAAGGTAGAGGGGGGTAGGAGGAGGGAGAGATGAGTAATTCTACCCAAAAGAGATGGATTATTTGACCCTACCATGTCACCTAACAGCAGACAAGGTACATAAGACTAGATAGCTATGGAATGGCATTTCCTAAATCGGTGTTTTCCAAACCTGGTCCTCCAGTACTCCCAACAGTACACATTTATATTGTGACACATCGGAGTCATCTTGTCAACTAATCGTCAAGCCCACAATTAGTTGAATGGGGTGTGTTTGTCAAGGGCTACAACGAAACTGTGTACCATTGGAGGTACTCGAGGACCAGGGTCGGGAAACACTGTCCTTGATCCTGGGAAAACAGCAGAGGGGAAGTTCCCAGGGGAAGCAGGTAGTCCTGCTGCTTTGTTGTTGTGTCGCCCTAGTAGCCACTTCCCTGATCAATGACACTGATTGGTCGGAAAGCACTCTCCTGATGACTTGCCACCAAATCCATCTCTCATTAAAGGAATGACAACCACATGGAAGCACTTGAGGGACCTTCTAGGTGCCTCCGATTAAATTCATGATAAAGTAATGAAATGACCCAGGATCAATGTAGATCTTGCCAAAAGGGGTTCTGTGTGCAGAGAGAAAGGTATCCAGTACAGTACCTCATCCTGAAGACAGCTTATCTTTGCAATCAGACTCTGGTTCTCTCTCTCCTGTTGGGGAGATGTTGGGTTAGTATATGGCTCTGGACATTGTATAGTTGCATACAGGTAACTGCCAAATTAAACACCATAACGAGCCAGCTTCAGTGCACCTTGGCATAGATTCTACAAGTGCCTGGCACACTATTGGAGGGATGCGACACCCTTCTTCAATGAGAAATTCCATAATTTGGTGTTTTGTTGGTTGTGGTGGAAAATGCTGTCTCAGGCGCTGCTCCAGAATCTCCCTTAAGTGTTCAATTGGGTTGAGATCTGGTAACAGATTTTTTTAAATTGAACCTTCATTTAATTAGGCAAGTCAGTTAAGAACAAATTCTTATTTACAATGACGGCCTACCGGGGAACAGCAGATTAACTGCCTTGTTCAGGGGCAGAACAACAGACCTTGTCAGCTCGGGGATTTGATCCAGCAACCTTTCGGTTACTGGCCCAACGCTCTAACCACTAAGCTACCTGCCATGACATATGGTTAAAATCGTTTTCATTCTCATCAAACCATTCAGTGACCACTCGTGCCTTGTGAATGGGGGCATTAGGAACCACACCTGTGTGGAAGCACCTGTTTTCAATATACACTGAACAAAAATATAATGTAAAGTGTTGGTCCCATGTTTTATGAGCTAAAAATAAAAGATCACATAAAATGTTCCATTCCCATGTATTTGTCTCAAATGTTGTGCACGAAATTGTTTACATCCCTATTAGTGAGCATTTCTCCATTGCCAAGATAATCCGTCCACCTGACAGGTGTGGCATATCAAGAAGCCGATTAAACAGCATGATATTACATAGGTGCACCTTGTGCTGGGGACAATAAAAGGCCACTAAAATGTACCGTTTTGTCACAACACAATGCCACAGATGTGTCAAGTTGAGAGTGCATGCAACTGGCATGCTGACTGCAGGAATGTCCACCAGAGCTTTTGCCAGAGAATTGAATGTTAATTCCTCTACCATAAGCCGACTCCATCGTTTTAGAGAATTTGACAGTACGTCCAACTGGCCTCAACCACAGACCACGTGTAACAATGCCAGCTCAGGACCTCCACATCCGGTATTTTTCACCTGCGGGTCATCTGAGACCAAACACAGACAGCTAATGAAACTGTGGGTTTGCACAACTGAAGAACGTCTGCACAAACCTTTTCAGGGAAGCTCATCGGAGTGCTCGTAGTCCTCACCAGGGTGTTGACCCGACTGCAGTTCGGTGCCGTAACCAACTTCAGTGGGCAAATTCTCACCTTTTTGATGACCACTGGAGAAATGTGCTCTTCACGGATGAATCCCTGTTTCAACTGTACCGGGCAGATGGCAGACAGTACGGCGTTGTGTGGGCGAGGTGTTTGCTGACGTCAACATTGTGAACAGAGGGCCCCATGGAGGAGATGGGATTATGCTATGGGCAGGCATACTGTAAGCTATGGACAACGAAGACAATTGCATTTAAATCGATGGCAATTTGAATGTACAGAGACACAGTGACGAGATCCTGATGCTCATTGTCATGTCACTCATCAGCCGCCATCACCTCATGTTTCAACATAATGCACGGCCCCATGTTGCAAGGACATGCACACAATTCCCGGGAAGCTGAAAATGTCCCAGTTCTTCCATGGCCTGCATACTCAAACATGTCACACATTGAGCAAGTTCGGGATCCTCTGGATCGACGTATACAACAGCGGGCTCCAGTTCCCGCCAATATCCAGCAACTTCACACAGCCATTGAAGAGTGGGACAACATTCCACAATCAACAGTCTGATCAACTCTATGCGAAAGAGATGTGTCTCGCCGCATTAATGGTGGCACACTAGATACCGACTGGTTCTCTGATCCAAGCCCCCTACCTTTTCTTTAAGGTATCTGTGACCAACAGATGCATATCTGTATTCCCAGTCATATGAACTCCATAGATTAGGTCCTAATGAATTTATTTAAAATCGACTGATTTCCTTATATAAACTGTAACTCTGTAAAATCTTTGAAATTGTTGCATGTTGCGTTTTGTTCAGTGTCGATGGTTGAATAGCATAACAGTGGACATGGTGTGTGTGTATATATACCATATGTTTACACTGAGCCGAGGCCCTGGCTCTGCCCTCCTCTGTACAGCTCAGACTCATCTTCATCTCCTCCACCTCATCCTTCAACATCTTCTCCTTCTGCGCCAGCTGCTGGCCTCTACAGGGGGGAGAGAGGGACATTATAATTGGGGATGAGTGTGTGTGTGTGTGTGTGTGTGTGTGTGTGTGTGTGTGTGTGTGTGTGTGTGTGTGTGAGAGAGAGGCCTAATAGGAGGTTAAATTAAGGAGAATTGAATAGGAAGATAGGCATTTTAAAAAGTGCATGTGTGACCGCGTGTGTGTCTGCATCTGTTGGTGTGCGTGTGTACAATCCTTACAGTCTGGCCTGTGACTTGAGCTCCTCGTTCTCCTCTGCTAGTTTCTGGTTATGGTCCTCCATGGTCTCCATGCTCTGCTTCAGCTTCCTCACCTCCTGCTGAAGCTTCTGGTTACTGAACTGCAGGTCGGACACACAGAACACCAGGTCTGACGTCTCACTGGGGAGGAATACACACAACAGGGTAAAACACGGTTAGTCAAATGTAGAAATTGGACAATGTCACACACGCACACCCGAACATTACTTACAGATCTGCTCGTGACACCTCCCCTCCGAATGCCTCCAGACTGCCTGAGGTCATGTTCAGCAGGACAGACCTCTTAACTAACGGAGAGAAGACAGAGAGAGATGAGTGAGAGAAGGAGAGAAATTATCTATGTTTAGAGAACGAGGGAGAAAACACATTGATTTGATCAAATAATGAGACAGAAGTAGACGCTCTCTTAGATGGAGAACAGAGAGAGAGATGGAGAGAGGGCAACATGGCTACTTGGAGACATCGTACAAGAGAAAATCCACAACTGGAAAAACTTTGAGCCTCAGAACATTCATCCGTTTCTCTGATTAGTCCTCTAATGTCTGTGTCAACTCACCTGACAGGTTGTCTCAGAGTCTGACAGACTACAGTCGAAGTCGGAAGTTTACATACAACTTGGCCAAATACATTTAAACTCAGTTTGTCACAATTCCTGACATTTAATCCTAGTACAAATTCAATTTTAGGTCAGTTAGGATCACCAATTGTGCAAGTTCTCCCACTTAAAAATATGAGAGAGGCCTGTAATTTTCATCATAGATAAATTTCAAATATGACAGACAAAGTGGAAAAATAAATTCATAAAATCACATTGTAGGATTTCTAATGAATTTATTTGCAAATTATGGTGGAAAATAAGTATTTGGTCACCTACAAACAAGCAAGATGTCTGGCTCTCACAGACCTGTAACAACTTCTTTAAGAGGCTCCTCTGTCCTCCACTCGTTACCTGTATTAATGGCACCTGTTTGAACTTGTTATCAGTATAAAAGACACCTGTCCACAACCTCAAACAGTCACACTCCAAACTCCACTATGGCCAAGACCAAAGAGCTGTCAAAGGACACCAGAAACAAAATTGTATACCTGCACCAGGCTGGGAAAACTGAATCTGCAATAGGTAAGCAGCTTGGTTAGAAGAAATCAACTGTGGGAGCAAGTATTAGGAAATGGAAGACATACAAGACCACTGATAATCTCCTTCGATCTGGGGCTCCACGCAAGATCTCACCCCGTGGGGTGATCACAAGAACGGTGAGCAAAAATCCCAGAACCACACGGGGGGACCTAGTGAATGACCTGCAGAGAGCTGGGACCAAAGTAACAATGCCTACCATCAGTAACACACTACGCCGCCAGGGACTCAAATCCTGCAGTGCCAGACGTGTCCCCCTGCTTAAGCCAGTACATGTCCAGGCCCGTCTGAAGTTTGCTAGAGAGCATTTGGATGATCCAGAAGAAGATTGGGAGAATGTCATATGGTCAGATGAAACCAAAATAGAACTTTGTGGTAAAAACTCAACTCGTCGTGTTTGAAGGACAAAGAATGCTGAGTTGCATCCAAAGAACACCATACCTACTGTGAAGCATGGGGGTGGAAACATCGTGCTTTGGGGCTGTTTTTCTGCAAAGGGACCAGGACGACTGATCTGTGTAAAGGAAAGAATGAATGGGGCCATGTATCGTGAGATTTTGAGTGAAAACCTCCTCCTGTCAGCAAGGGCATTGAAGATGAAACGTGGCTGGGTCTTTCAGCATGAAAATGATCCCAAACACACCGCCCGGGCAACGAAGGAGGGGCTTCGTAAGAAGCATTTCAAGGTCCTGGAGTGGCCTAGCCAGTCTCCAGATCTTAACCCCATAGAAAATCTTTGGAGGGAGTTGAAAGTCTGTGTTGCCCAGCAACAGCCCCAAAACATCACTGCTCTAGAGGAGATCTGCATGGAGGAATGGGCCAAAATACCAGCAACAGTGTGTGAAAACCTTGTGAAGACTTACAGAAAATGTTTGACCTCTGTCATTGCCAACAAAGGGTATATAACAAAGTATTGAGATAAACTTTTGTTATTGACCAAATACTTATTTTCCACCATAATTTGCAAATAAATTCATAAAAAAATCCTACAATGTGATCTTCTGGATTTTCTTTCTAATTTTGTCTGTCAGAGTTGAAGTGTACCTATGATGAAAATTACAGGCCTCTCATCTTTTTAACTGGGAGAACTTGCACAATTGGTGGCTGACTAAATACTTTTTTGCCCCACTGTATTTCTTTCATCACATTCCCAGTGGGTCAGAAGTTTACATACACTCAATTAGTATTTGGTAGCATTGCCTTTAAATTGTCTAACTTGGGTCAAACATTTCAGGTAGCCTTCCACAAGCTTCCCACAATAAGTTGGGTGAATTTTGGCCGATTCCTCCTGACAGAGCTGGTGTAACTGAGTCAGGTTTGTAAGCCTCCTTGCTCGCACATGCTTTATCAGTTCTGCCCAAATTTTCTATAGGATTGAGGTCAGGGCTTTGTGATGGCCACTCAAATACCTTGACTTTGGTGTCCTTAAGCCATTTCGTCACAACTTTGGAAGTATGGTCATTGTCCATTTGGAAGACCCATTTGCAACCAAGCTTTAACTTCCTGACTGATGTCTTGAGATGTTGCTTCAATATATCCACTTAATTGTCCATCCTCATGACGCCATCTATTTTGTGAAGTGCACCAGTCCCTCCTGCAGCAAGGCACCCACACAACATGATGCTGCCACCACCGTGCTTCACGGTTGGGAGGGTGTTCTTCAGCTTGCAAGCCTCCACCTTTTTCCTCCAAACATATTTGTCATTATAGCCAAACAGTTCTATTTTTGTTTCATAAGACCAAAGGACATTTCTCCAAAAGGTACGATCTTTGTCCCCATGTGCAGTTGAAAACCGTAGTCTGGCTTTTTAATGGCGGTTTTGGAGCAGTGGCTTCTTCCTTGCTGAGCAGCCTTTCAGGTTATGTCGATATAGGACTTGTTTTACTGTGGATATAGATACTTTTGTACCCGTTTCCTCCAGCATCTTCACAAGGTCCTTTGCTGTTGTTCTGGGATTGATTTGCGTTCAAAGTACGTTCATCTCTAGGAGACAGAACGTGTCTCCATCCTGAGCGGTATGACGGCTGCGTGGTCCTATGGTGTTAATACTTGCGTACTATTGTTTGTACAGATGTATGTGGTACCTTCAGACATTTGGAAATTGCTCCCAGACTTGTGGAGGTCTACAACATTTTTTCTGAGGTCTTGGCTGATTTCTTTTGATTTCCCATGATGTTAAGCAAAGAGGCACTGAGTTTGAAGGTAGGCCTTGAAATACATCCACAGGTACATCTCCAAATGACTCAAATTAAGTCAATAAGCCTATCAGAAGCTTCTAAAGCCATGACATTATTTTCTGGAATTTTCCATCCAAGCTGTTTAAAGGCACAGTCAACTTAGCGTATGTAAACTTCTGACCCACTGGAATTGTGATACACTTAATTATAAGTGAAATAATCTGTCTGTAAATAATTATTGGAAATTTGACTTGTGTCATGCAAAGTAGATGTCCTAACCGACTTGTCAAAACTAAAGTGTGTTAACAAGAAATTTGTGGCGTGGTTGAAAAATGAGTTTTAATGACTCCAACCTAAGTGTATGTAAACTTCCGACTTCAACTGTATATGTCTGTGTCAACACTCACCTGACAGGTTGTCTCGGAGTCTGACAGAATCTTGAGTCAGGTCCTCTGGTGTGTCGTCCCTGTAGTTGTGGTGAAGACAAGGAGACAGACACCCAGAAACATGACATTACACAGTCACAATATCCCAGGCTTACTTACACACACAGCCAGGAATGCAGAGGTTAATGTATCGGTTACCACACTAAAAGTGGCAAAAGCTTATCTAACAGACAAGCTCTTTGATAAGCATATTCGGCTGCAAAAATTGGTATCCATTTGCCCTTGCAACAGAACACATGAACTAGAACACAGCGCCCTCTACAGGAAAATGTGGGACAAGATGACAGGCACTGCTATGTAGTGCACTACGTTTGACCAGAGCCCTGGTTAAAAGTAGTGCACTACGTTTGACCAGAGCCCTGGTTAAAAGTAGTGCACTATTAAAAAAGGGAAGAGTGCCATTTGGGGGACACAGAAAACCGCTCCAGTACTCATTCTTTCTGCAGTCATCTATCCACTCCTTCATGATGGCGTGGTAGGTGTCCAAGTCTATGGAGACATCTTTGTGCTCTGGGTCCAGCATATTACACAGGTCCTCCAGCCCACTGTCCTCAGAACCACGGCTGGTGGTGTGGCGCAGGTAGTCCACGATACAAGACACATACACCTTACCTGAAGGAGCAGGAGGGGGCCAGGTTACTGTCTTTATCATAGTAATTTACTGGGTTACTGTGGTCAGTCTGTTAACTAGCATGGTAAGGGACCTCCCAAGGCCCGGGCATCATAGCAATCTCCTTCCTCCGCCTGAGGTTCTTCAGTAACAGCTTTCAGTAAACAAAACAGGACAGTAAAGAGAACCACCCACAGGGAATCTAGAGCACTTGTACCACGTCATTGACTGCTTCACAAACAAAGAAGAGAAAGCAGACTTGGCTACACCCCAGTGGAGCAAATTATTGACTGCCTTTTTTACAAAACATTATCACAGTGAGTGTGTGTATGAGATTGTGCCTCCTACTGTGTGTGTTCGATACTGTGAGTCTGGATAGAAGTGTGTGTACTTCACAATGTGCTAGATTTGATATTCCCAGTGTAATTCTGTGTTCAATATATATTGGATACTTTGAGAGTTCAGTACTGTATGTGAGTGAGTGCGTACCTCTGCGCTGGGTGTCACAAGCGTGGAAAATGGTGTCTAATAAATCCTCTTCGCAGATCAGACTGACCTCAGCCATCTCCTTTTGGTTCTCAGGGGACATGGCTCCTACACACACACACACACACACACACACACGTTCTGTAACTACACTGGCCAATCGCCAATCCATCAACAGACATTAGCGGCCAAGAAACATGATTGCTCTGTCAGTTGCATAACTTTCCTTGAGGCAAGATAATAAAATGCACATAATGTGTAAGAGATGGCGAATGGAAAGGAGTGTGTGAGAGGCCTGAGGAATGCTGTGATCAATAATCCACCATTGATATCATTGTTCACTGAGAACTGAGCAGTGCTTTCATAATCCCACAGTGAGTGTGTGTATTCCCCTTACCATCTCCCATGGACAGTCTCTTGACAACCAGGGCTGGGTAAGGCAGTTCACTCTGCAGCAGGTTGGCAGTGGCGTCCGAAGAGCAGAAGTTGAGGTTATAGGACAGCAGGCTATGTGCAGGTGTGTGAGTTTGGGACAGAGATGGGGTCCTGTGCCTCTCACTGCCGTCAGACCCTGTCCCCTCCTCAGGCTGAGTAAACTGGGGACCGTGAGAGAAGCTAAAAACCGTGTCTCCAGTCTGGACAGCTGGGGTGGAGCAGATCCTCTGCCATCCTCTCCCTTGCCCTCCTAACCCCACCCCTACCCCCCTCCACTCCCCGGGATTACTGGTGATTGTGAAAGTAGAATTGACTGGGGTTGGGGGGTTCATGGTGGGGTTGACAGGGGTGGAGTTGGGACAGTGGGAGCTCCTGGGAAGCTGGGATGAACCCTTGGGGGTTAACAGCCCCTCCCTCTCGCGCTTCTTCATGATAACTTCCAGGTTGCGGTGCAAGCCGGACTGGGGGCTGTCGTAACTGCTGGAAGTGAATTTTGGGATCTGGAAGGGCGAGGAGGGGTTAACCTCACGGTCGTGCCGCTGGATGGTCTGCAGCTTACGACAGATGCTGTCAACAGGGTTGTGGCGTTGGCGATGGGTCACTCCAAGGTCCATGCTGGAGCAGGGGGTGACAACAGGACAAGAGCTAGAGAGGAGAGAGGCTGTCATTGGAGACCGACCGTCATTGTAAATATTAATTTGTGCTTAATTGACCTGCCTGGTAAAATAAATCATTAAAAAGGAGACAGGCATGGTGAAAGGAGAGGAATTATACTGATAGTCCATCACACCACATACTTCAAGTTCATCACATTTCAGACATCCCAAATAGACTACAGTTGTTGATTGAGGTTGTTGTAGTATATCGTTCTTGTGTGTAGAGTATAGGGTTATAGTTTTTAAATGGGAGCAACAGAGAACAGCACACCAGCAGTCTACCTGGATAAAAAATAACGAGCTTACTTGAGCCACTAACTGAAAGGACACTTATTATTAAATCAAATATTTTGTAAACTAACAAATGTTTCTAAAAACATGAAACTAACAAGAGTGATTGTTACCCTAATATATATTTTGTTGACAAGACAAAAATGTTGTTGCCTTGTGTTATGCAAAATAGCATGACAACGACTACCATGAATAATTGACGCCAATTTTCTTTTCATTTTTTCAATAAATATGAACGACAGACTGTCGTAGTTTATACTTGGATTTTGATGTAGGCTACTAACCTCTCTTTACCGTGTAGCTCTCTTTTGTCAACGTAAATAGTCCTCGTTGAAGTCTCAATTCGCTTGATAAAGCCTTCAAAGTCAAACCACACTCAGAAATCAATCAAAGCGCTTGAGCGACGTGAATGCAATTTGAAAGGGACGAGGTAGAACCCTCATCTAAAACCAAGCCAACACTGACCCTATGTGGCCAATAATATTGTTGCATCCCCATTTGATCACAGACCTACAGACTCACCAGTCGAACGTCAGTTATTTTGCAGTGTAAAAATTCACAATTGGAGATGTGTGATTGGAGAAAGTGGTAAAAACCAACAAATACGTCGTACCACCGGCCACGGGGGTTGTCTATGAAGTTGATTACAGTGCCCTGCTGTGGTGTAAAGTACTTAAGTAAAAATACTTTAAAGCACGTTTTTTGGGGTATCTGTATTGTACTATTGATAGTTTTGTAACTTTTACTTCACAATATTCCTAAAAATAATAATGTACTTTTTACGCCATACATTTTCCCTGACACCCAAAAGTACTCGTTGCATTTTGAATATTTAGCAGGACAGAATATTATCCAATTCTCACACTTATCCAGAGAACATCCCTGGTCATCCCTACTGCCACTGATCTGGTGAACTCACTAAACAGAGAACATCCCTGGTCATCCCTACTGCCACTGATCTGGTGAACTCACTAAACAGAGAACATCCCTGGTCATCCCTACTGCCACTGATCTGGTGAACTCACTAAACAGAGAACATCCCTGGTCATCCCTACTGCCACTGATCTGGTGAACTCACTAAACAGAGAACATCCCTGGTCATCCCTACTGCCACTGATCTGGTGAACTCACTAAACAGAGAACATCCCTGGTCATCCCTACTGCCACTGATCTGGTGAACTCACTAAACAGAGAACATCCCTGGTCATCCCTACTGCCACTGATCTGGTGAACTCACTAAACAGAGAACATCCCTGGTCATCCCTACTGCCACTGATCTGGTGAACTCACTAAACAGAGAACATCCCTGGTCATCCCTACTGCCACTGATCTGGTGAACTCACTAAACAGAGAACATCCCTGGTCATCCCTACTGCCACTGATCTGGTGAACTCACTAAACAGAGAACATCCCTGGTCATCCCTACTGCCACTGATCTGGTGAACTCACTAAACAGAGAACATCCCTGGTCATCCCTACTGCCACTGATCTGGTGAACTCACTAAACAGAGAACATCCCTGGTCATCCCTACTGCCACTGATCTGGTGAACTCACTAAACAGAGAACATCCCTGGTCATCCCTACTGCCACTGATCTGGTGAACTCACTAAACAGAGAACATCCCTGGTCATCCCTACTGCCACTGATCTGGTGAACTCACTAAACAGAGAACATCCCTGGTCATCCCTACTGCCACTGATCTGGTGAACTCACTAAACAGAGAACATCCCTGGTCATCCCTACTGCCACTGATCTGGTGAACTCACTAAACAGAGAACATCCCTGGTCATTCCTACTGCCACTGATCTGGTGAACTCACTAAACAGAGAACATCCCTGGTCATCCCTACTGCCTCTGATCTGGTGAACTCACTAAACAGAGAACATCCCTGGTCATCCCTACTGCCACTGATCTGGTGAACTCACTAAACAGAGAACATCCCTGGTCATTCCTACTGCCACTGATCTGGTGAACTCACTAAACAGAGAACATCCCTGGTCATCCCTACTGCCTCTGATCTGGTGAACTCACTAAACAGAGAACATCCCTGGTCATTCCTACTGCCACTGATCTGGTGAACTCACTAAACAGAGAACATCCCTGGTCATCCCTACTGCCTCTGATCTGGTGAACTCACTAAACAGAGAACATCCCTGGTCATCCCTACTGCCACTGATCTGGTGAACTCACTAAACAGAGAACATCCCTGGTCATTCCTACTGCCACTGATCTGGTGAACTCACTAAACAGAGAACATCCCTGGTCATCCCTACTGCCACTGATCTGGTGAACTCACTAAACAGAGAACATCCCTGGTCATCCCTACTGCCACTGATCTGGTGAACTCACTAAACAGAGAACATCCCTGGTCATCCCTACTGATCTGGTGAACTCACTAAACAGAGAACATCCCTGGTCATCCCTACTGCCACTGATCTGGTGAACTCACTAAACACAAATGCTTTATTTGTAAGTTATGTCTGAGTGTTGGTGTGAGCATGGCTATCTGTAAAAAATAAATACAAATATTACTTTTACTTTTGATACTTATGTATGTTTTAGCAACTACATATACTTTTGATACTTAAGTATATTTAAAACCAAATACTTCTAGACTTTTACTCAAGTAGTATTTTACTGGGTGACGTTCACTTTTACTTGAGTAATTTTCTATTAAGGTATCTTTACTTTTACTCAAGTATGACAATTGGGTACTTTTTCCACTACTGCTGCACCTGCGCTGTTTTGTATCTTTAGCTAATAAAGAGACTGTATCCTGTCTTTTGATTAAAATAGAGCTGAGATAACTCTGAAGAATAGAATATCATGCTAACTAATGCCAAATCCATGTAATTATTTTGCAGTAGACATGCTGTGATCCAATGTAAACCTCACACTTCAATGTAAGCTAATGGATAACTTTCAAAGTGTTACTGTTTATATCAAAACAAACATGGTTCTGATGTCTGTGCGATAGTACAATCAATCATTACCAGGGTTATGCATGGAGAAATGTGTTCTAAGATTGAAGAACGGGTTATGTCACGTCATTTCCTCAGAGAGAGCGTAGAGGCTAGTGACGATCTACACCAAAGGCCCGTGAACTGGTTGGAATATGTTTTGTACAATACAAATTCAAATCTCTCACTCTCTCTGACAAAGTGCATCTCTTCAGACCCATGCTAAGGATTGGCCCCTTTTTTTCAATTTTTGCCTAAAATGACATACCCAAATCAAACTGCCTGTAGCTCAGGCCCTGAAGCAAGGATATGCATATTCTTGGTACCATTTAAACGGAAACACTTTGAGGTTTGTAGAAACGTTAAATGAATGTAGGGGAATATAACACAATATATCTGGTAAAAGATAATACAAAGAAAAACCTGATTTCTTTTGTACCATCATCTTTGAAATGCAAGAGAAAGGCAATAATGTATTATTCCAGCCCAGGTGACATTTATTTTGGCCACTAAATGGCAGCAGTGTATGTGCAAAGTTTTAGACTGATTCAAGCAACCATTGCATTTCTGTTCAAAATGTATCAAGACTGCCAAAATATGCCTAATTTGTTTATTAATATGTTCAAAAATGTGCACTCTCCTCAAACAATAGCATGGTATTCTTTCCCTGTAATAGCTACTGTAAATTGGACAGTGCAGTTAGATTAACAAGAATGTAAGCTTTCTGACAATATCAGATATGTCTATGTCCTGGGAAATGTTCTTGCTACTTACAACCTCATGCTAATCGCATTAGCCTACATTAGCTCAACCGTCCCGCAGGGGACCCACCAATCCTGAAGAAGATTATTAACATGAACAGTATGTCCAAGTCTGCAGAGAGAGCCTGCCTGCCGGTAAGAACACACACAGAGAACATAATATGGTATCATACCAACTAAAGTACAATAATAATAGTTAGACACACTGTATTACGTATATCATGTACACTGAAGAATGAAACCCTGTTTAACACTTTTCACAGCATATTTTGTGTTGAATGTTCTGTCCTCATTCTCTCTCTCTCTGTCTCTTCCTATTTGTGTCTTTTGAGATGTCTCTGTATCTTTTAGCATCAACAATGGTATGCTTTATTGTAGTAGGCTTTGATAAACTTAGGGTAGTACATGCATGGAAGACAATATACAGTTGACGTCGGAAGTTTACATACACCTTAGCCAAATACATTTAAACTCAGTTTTTCACAAGTCCTGACATTTAATCCTAGTAAAAATTCCCTGTCTTAGGTCAGTTAGGATCACCACTTAATTTTAAGAATGTGAAATGTCAGAATAATAGTAGAGAGAATGATTTCTTTCAGCTTTTATTTCTTTCATCACATTCCCAGTGGGTCAGAAGTTTACATACACTCAATTAGTATTTGGTATTATTGCCTTTAAATTGTTTAACTTGGGTCAAATGTTTCCACAAGCTGCCCACAATAAGTTGGGTGAATGTTGGCCCCTCCTGACAGAGCTGGTGTAACTGAGTCAGGTTTGTAGGCCTCCTTGCTCGCACACTTTTTCAGTTCTGCCCACAAATGTTCTATAGGATTGAGGTCAGGGCTTTGTGATGGCCACTCCAGTACCTTGACTTTGTTGTCCTTAAGCCATTTCTGCCACAACTTTGGAAGTATGCTTGGGGTCATTGTCCATTTGGAAGACCCATCTGCGACCAAGCTTCAACATCCTGACTAATGTCTTGAGATGTTGCTTCAATATATCCACATAATGTTCCTACATCATGAAGCCATCTATTTTGTGAAGTGCACCAGACCCTAATGCAGCAAGGCACCACACAACATGATGCTTTCACCACCGTGCTTCACGGTTGGGATGGTGTTCTTCGGCTTACAAGCCTCCCCCTTTTTCCTCCAAACATAACAATTGTCATTATGGCCAAGCAGTTTTATTTTTGTTTCATCAGACCAGAGGACATTTTTCCAAAAAGTACAATCTTTGTCCCCATGTGCAGTTGCAAACCGTAGTCTGGCTTTTTTATGGCTGTTTTGGAGCAGTGGCTTCTTCCTTGCTGAGCAGCCTTTCAGGTTACGTCGATATAGGACTCGTTTTACTGTGGATATAGATACTTTGTACCTGTTTCCTCCAGCATCTTCACAAGGTCCTTTGCTGTTGTTCTGGGATTGATTTGCACTTTTTCCACCAAAGTACATTCATCTCTAGGAAACAGAACGGGTCACCTTCCTGAGCGGTATGACGGCTGATGGTCCCATGGTGTTTATACTTGCGTACTATTGTTTGTACAGATGAACGTGGTACCTTCAGGCGTTTGGAAATTGTGCCCAAGGATGAACCAGGCTTGTGGAGGTCTATAATTTATTTTGATTTTCCCATGATGTCAAGCAAAGAGGCACTGAGTTTGAAGATAGGCCTTGAAATACATCCACAGGTATCCTACTACTCCTCGTCAGAGGAGGAAGAAGACCATTACAGAATCACCCACCACCAAAGGATCAAGCAGCGTGGTAAGGAGCAGCGCTATCTGGAGCAGGTGACAACATGGGACGAGATAGAAAGGTGGTCGGTCGACCCAGGGAGAGTGCCGGAGCCCGCCTGGGATTCTCTGGAACAATGCGAGGAGGGATACCGGTGAATGGAGTTGGCACGGCCATCAAGGAAGCCCGAGAGGCAGCCCCAAAAATGTCTTGGGGGGGGGACACGGGGACGGTGGCGAAGTCATGTAGGAGACCTGAGCCAACTCCCCATGCTTACCGTGGAGAGAGGTGGACCGGGCAGGCACCGTGTTATGCCGTGAGGCGCACGGTGTCCCCGGTGCGCAGGTATAGCCCGGTGCGTTACATCGCAGCGCCTCGTATTGGCCGGGCTAAAGTGGGCATCCAGCCAGGTGCCATGAAGCCGGCTCAGCGCATCTGGTCTCCAGTGCGTCTCCTCGGGCCGGGGTACATGGCACCAGCCCTACGCATGGTGTCCCCGGTTCGCCAGCACAGCTGGCTACGGGGAGTATCCAGCCAGGTAGGGTTTTACAGGCTCGGTGCTCAAGACCTCCAGTGCGCCTCCACGGTCCAGTCTATCCGGTGCCTCCTCCACACACCAGCGCTCCGGTGGCAGCCCCCGCACCAGGCTGTCTCTCCGTCTCCTCCCTACAGGTGCTCCCGCCTGTCCAGCGCTGCCAGAGTCTCACTCCTGTCCAGCGCTGCCAGAGTCGCCTGTCTGTCCTGAGCTGCCAGAGTCGCCCGTCTGTCCTGAGCTGCCAGAGTCGCCCGTCTGTCCTGAGCTGCCAGAGTCGCCCGTCTGTCCTGAGCTGCCAGAGTCGCCACTTGACCACTTGATTTGTGGGTGATTATTTTCTGTGTGTTCCACACGGAACTGTTTCGTTTTTTGTTATTTCACGTTGTTATTTTGTATTTTTCTGTGTTCTATTAAAAGTATCATGAACACTTACCACCCTGCACATTGGTCCTCCGATCCTTCCCACTACTCCTCATCAGAGGAGGAAGAAGACCCTTATAGAAATAATCTGTCTTTAAACAATTGTTGGAAAAATGACTTGTGTCATGCACAAAGTAGATGTCCTAACCGACTTGCCAAAACTACAGTTTCTTAACAAGAAATTTGTGGAGTGGTTGAAAAACGAGTTTTAATTACTCCAACCTAAGTGTATGTAAACTTCCGACTTCAACTGTACATTTAATATATAAATGAGAGAAGAATAGTAAGTGAAAAGCCATAAACAGCAGGGATAATCCAGGGAGGAAAACCTTTTGTTTGTTTTATATTACAATGCATATTATATACTGAACACAAATATAAACGCAACATGCAACAATTTCAAAGATTTGAATGAGTTACTGTTCATATAAGAAAATCAGTCAATTTAAATAAATAAATTAGGCCTTACAGATATGCATCTGTTGGTCACAGATACCTTTAAAGAAAAGGGTAGGGGCGTGGATCAGAAAACCAGTCAGTATCTGGTGTGACCACCATTAGCCTCATGCGATGCGACACATCTCCTTGGCATAGAGTTGATCAGTCTGTTGATTGTGGCCTGTGGAATGTTGTCCCACTCCTCTTCAAGGCTGGTCGAAGTTGCTGTATATTGGCGGGAACTGGAACATGCTGTCGTACAGGTCGCTTCAGAGCATCCCAGACATGCTCAATGGGTGACATGTCTGGTGAGTATGCAGGTCATGGAAGAACTGGGACATTTTCAGCTTCCAGGAATTGTGTAGAGATCCATGCAACATTTGGCCATGCTGAAACATGAGGTGATGGTGGTGGATCTCATCACGGTATCTCTGTCCATTCAAATTGGAAGCGGCTTATTGTAGCGAAATTAACATTCAATTCTCTGGCAACAGCTCTGGTGGACATTCTTGCAGTCAGCATGCCAAATGCACGCACCCTCCAAAGTGCACATTTTAGAGTGGCGTTTTATTGTCCCCAGCACAAGGTGCACCTGTGTAATGATCAGGCTCTTTAATCATCGTCTTGATATGCCACGCCTGTCAGGTGGATGGATTACTTTGGCAAAGGAGAAATGCTCACTAACATAAATATAAACAAATTTGTACACTAAATGCTCACTAACATAAATATAAACAAATTTGTACACTAAATGCTCACTAACATAAATATAAACAAATTTGTACACTAAATGCTCACTAACATAAATATAAACAAATTTGTACACTAAATGCTCACTAACATAAATATAAACAAATTTGTACACTAAATGCTCACTAACATAAATATAAACAAATTTGTACACTAAATGCTCACTAACATAAATATAAACAAATTTGTACACTAAATGCTCACTAACATAAATATAAACAAATTTGTACACTAAATGCTCACTAACATAAATATAAACAAATTTGTACACTAAATGCTCACTAACATAAATATAAACAAATTTGTACACTAAATGCTCACTAACATAAATATAAACAAATTTGTACACTAAATGCTCACTAACATAAATATAAACACATTTGTACACTAAATGCTCACTAACATAAATATAAACAAATTTGTACACTAAATGCTCACTAACATAAATATAAACAAATTTGTACACTAAATGCTCACTAACATAAATATAAACACATTTGTACACTAAATGCTCACTAACATAAATATAAACAAATTTGTACACTAAATGCTCACTAACATAAATATAAACAAATTTGTACACTAAATGCTCACTAACATAAATATAAACAAATTTGTACACTAAATGCTCACTAACATAAATATAAACAAATTTGTACACTAAATGCTCACTAACATAAATATAAACAAATTTGTACACTAAATGCTCACTAACATAAATATAAACAAATTTGTACACTAAATGCTCACTAACATAAATATAAACAAATTTGTACACTAAATGCTCACTAACATAAATATAAACAAATTTGTACACTAAATGCTCACTAACATAAATATAAACAAATTTGTACACTAAATGCTCACTAACATAAATATAAACACATTTGTACACTAAATGCTCACTAACATAAATATAAACACATTTGTACACTAAATGCTCACTAACATAAATATAAACACATTTGTACACTAAATTTGCGAGATTCTTTTTTTTTGTCTGTATGGAAAATGTATGGGATTTTTTATTTAAGCTCTTGAAACATGGGACCAACACTTTACATGTGTTAGATTTTTCTAAAATATTTTATGAGATTGGAGAACACATATTAGACTGTTCCTCCATACAGGATATTTCCCAGTATCCTTTGTTTGCACTTATGGACCACTCCATTCAATTCAAACCACAGGTTTTCAATGGGGTCAAAGTCCAGAGACTGAGATGAAAAAATGATTTAACATATCTATATTGCTTAGCCTTGTGTGTTTTGAGATGGCAGCTGTAGCATAAGACGACACATTTTATATAACTGCATCACGCCGACGGGATGTTCTGTTATTCACATGTCGCTCTTATAACCAGCCTGTCTATTTATTGGCTGCCTACCAATGGCTCATAATAACTACAAAGAGTAATCAATGACGTTAATTCACAGTATTTACTGCGAATGATCACATGTTAAAATAGCTTGTATTATATAATCTCATCGACCACCATTATTGTTATGATTATTATGCCTGTTATTAATATATGATTAATATATGATTGCTTGTGGAGTAATGGTAGCCTAATATAAATGCAAGCCTTCAGTTCACCTAGCGACAGACTACCGTCTTGCTGCAGGTCAAATGAGCTCCTGTGCTGTTGCTGAGCAGAGCAGGGAATTCCACCCTCACAGACAATACCTAGTCCTATCCTCATTCAATTTGCGTTAGCAAATCTCAATGTTCTTTCCAACAACCCCATCTCTCCCTGCTCCCCATCCCATGCTGTTGCCAATTATAATTTTTAAATAACTAACCCTGTTACTCTCTCATTGTCTGAATACACTACCCGAGTGTGAATGTTTTAATAAGCTTAGGCTTATATGTAGTTGATTACATCCCATGTAAAGTTGTCATCTATATAAAGTTGTTTACAATGTCCTCCCAGGGCTCCGGTAAAGATGTATCCACCAGTAGCGGCATGGAAGACAGCGTCCACAGCTTCAAGGTAACATTCTATTAATTTACCCGGTGGTACAATGTGCATAGCAATGAGCATTATTCCTCGTTCATTTCAAGTGTGTGCAAAGGCATGTGGTACAGCAATGGTATTTTAATGTGGAACAGTTCAGATATTGCACATATTGCATAGTACACTGCTACATTGGTGAATTTATATTGCGTGTAAAACTGCAATCACAAGACATTTGAAGCTTGTCAGTGTATGGCTAACTGGAGACGCCATTCCCTCCAACTGCCCATTTCAGTGTGGGGAATCAGATGAATCACTTGCCTTCAGCGAGGAGCCCAGCTGCACCATCTTGATGTTTCCTGGATATGATTCTGATATTCATAAAACCTCCCCTGGTTGTCAATCAAAAGGTCCAGGTCACACCAACAGCATGGACACCTCCCCCCACAAACATGGCTCTCCTAATACCTCTCAGTCCGTTAGATCAACAACAAAAAAACACATCCCCCTACAAAAACAACAATACGTCCACCTCAGCAAAAGCAAGAGTCAAAGAAATCCACCTGAGATCCTGAGATGTTCGTCTTATAGATCCATGGGGGTTAACTCCTTCTGGGGCCCCTCGTTTGGCTTGTGCTCCCCAGACCCCTGTGCTAACCACATACTCAATGTTGTGGCCCTTTGTGGCCCTCCGAGAGGTATAGAGAAAGAGAAGGATGAGGGCCCTGGTCTATCTAGGAGGTCCTGTGTCGTCTCCGCAGAGAATCCACTTTCCCAGATAACGCTAAGCACCACCTGTCAATCAGGCTGTGACCTGTGATCTGCCACAGGCTTTTAGCTATGATTTACTCTGCTCTCTAACGTTACACAGGGAGGAGACAGCCAGGCAGGCGGCAGTCGCAGGTGGTGATTTGGTGATTAGGAGAAAGACAGGGGGAGAGACAGTGGTGAGAGCGAGAACGAGAAAGAGAACGAGAAAGAGAGAGAGTTGTCATGGGCTGTGCAGGACCGTTTTAAGACGAAGACATTCACAGCTGGATTAAGCCTGTTATTAATTAATCAATGTCTGAGAAAATGGCCTCATAGATGCCACATCCTCATAATTGCATCAGGTCTGTAGTCTTGAACGACAAGCACCTCTGTAGTACTGTATCTGAGCCTAGCTTGTGTATGCTATAGACCCCTGTGTTGTTACTGTACAGACTTGTAGGAATCTGACTCCTGTTTTGTGACCCACCTGAGCTGGATGTAGAGTATTTATAGTTTGGTAATCCCTGACCAATGGAGCGTGTGATGTCACGCTGAACATGGATTACTTGAAACTCATTCACCTTACACATCTAAGTCGTTGTCAAGCTCGTCTGAATGAATGGACCAAGGCGCAGCGTCCTTAGAGTTCTACATGTTTAATAAATATGCAACTCACCAAAAACAATACAGAAGGAAACCATACGTGACATTCTGGGCTGCTCACAGGCAGCTACACATACAGAAGATCCCACCACAAATGGACCAAGCAGCATGGCCAGGAGGAGCAGACATCTTGGACATGGGAGGATATCTTGGACGGTAAGGGATCCTGGAAGTGGGAGGAGATCCTGGCCGGAAAGGATCGCCTTCCATGGGAGCAGACGGAGGCAGCGAGGGAGGAACAACGACGACACCGTGTTTCGCAACCACGACGGAAGCCCGAGAGGCAGTCAGGGTTTGGCGGAGGTGGTTGGCGGAGCCAGGGTTGAACCAGAGTCAACTCCCCGTACTCACCGTGGTGAGTGTGTGACCGGTCAGGCACCATGTTTTGCGGTGATACGCACTGTGTCTCCAGTGCGCATTCCCCGCACTTGCCGTGCGAAATTGGGCATCTGTCCAGGACAGGTGGTGCCGGCTCAGCGCGCCTGGTCTCCAGTGTGCCTCCTCGGTCCAGGATATCACCCGCTGGCTCTACGTGCTGTATCTCCGGTGTGCCTTCACAGCCCAGTGCGTCCTGTGCCAGCTCCCCGCACTTGCCGTGCGAAGGTGGTCCTTTGTCCAGGACGCATTGTGCCAGCTCTACGCTCCAGACCTCCAGTGCGCCTCCACGGCCCAGTATATCCTGCGCCGGCCATACGTACTGTGTCTCCAGTGCTCCTTCACAGCCCAGTGCATCCTGTGCTAGCTTCTTGCACTTGCCATGCGAGAGTGGTCATTTGTCCAGGACGCATTGTGCCAGCTCTACACTCCAGACCTCCAGTGCGCCTCCACGGTCCAGTATATCCTGTGCCAGCTCCATACACCCGCCTCCAGTGCGTGTCTCCAGCCTGGTACGTCCTGTGCCAGCTCCACGCACCTAGCCTCCAGTGATGATCCATGGCCGGAGCCTCCAGTGATGATCCATGGCCCGGAGCCTCCAGTGATAATCCATGGCCCGGAGCCTGCAGTGATGATCCATGGCCCAGAGCTTCCAGTGATGATCCATGGCGCGGAGCCTCCAGCGAGGGTGCCCAGTCCGGAGCCTCCAGTGAGGGTTCCCAGTCCGGAGCCTCCAGCAAGGGTTCCCAGTCCGGAGCCTCCAGCGAGGGTTCCCAGTCCGGAGCCTCCAGCGAGGGTTCCCAGTCCGGAGCCTCCAGCGAGGGTTCCCAGTCCGGAGCCTCCAGCGAGGGTGCCCAGTCCGGAGCCTCCAGCGAGGGTTCCCAGTCCGGAGCCTCCAGCGAGGGTTCCCAGTCCGGAGCCTTCAGCGACAGTTCCCAGTCCAGAGCCTCCAACGACGATCTACGGTCCGGAGTCCCCGGCGACGATCTATGGTCCGGAGTCCCCGGCGCCGACCTACGGTCCGGAGTCCCCGGCAATGATCCACGGTTCGATTTCTCCGGCGATGATTCACGGCCTGGAGCTTCCGGCGACGATCCCCGCACCAGAGAGGCCACTGAAGTTGGCGGAGCCACGAGCGGAGCGGAGTCTGCGTCCCGAACCGGAGCCACCAACAAGGGTAGATGCCCACCCGGACCCTCCCCTATAGGTTCAGGTTTGCAGCCGGAGTCCGCACCTTTGGGAGGGGGGGGGGGGGGGGGGTACTGTCACGCCCTGACCTTAGAGATCCTTTTAATTCTCTATTTGGTTAGGTCAGGGTGTGACTAGGGTGGGCAATCTATGTGTTCTATTTCTTTATTGGCCGGGTATGGTTCCCAATCAGAGGCAGCTGTCTATCGTTGTCTCTGATTGGGGATCATACTTAGGCAGCTTTTTCCCACCTGGAGTTTGTGGGATCTTGTTTTGGTACTGTGCTGTTTAGCCCTACTAAACTTTACATTTCGTTTGTATTTGTTGTTTTTTCGGTGTTCATTGAATAAAGTAAGATGTACGCCTACCACGCTGCACCTTGGTCTGTTCCTTCCATCGACGAGCGTAACAGTCGTGCTCTCTTGTGCTATTACATTAGTTAACAGAGTTATCAGGATCTCTGTAAATGTGCCTATCTCAGATTCTTCACAGCAGGTCAGAAGTGGTTTGTCATGCAATGCACTTCTTAAAAGATGTGTGAATTCTGAACTAATGAGAAGATATAGTCACTAGAAAATGTACCTTATTTTATCCAATTTTATCACACTGAAGTTTTAAAATATCAATATATCAGATTCATGGCTGGGTAAGTAAATGGCGATATTAGGCCAAAACATTGGTAACCAAAGCTGTAGTCAGTGACGTGTGACTGTGAGAAAGAGAGAGTAATCTGACAGTGCTCTCTCAGACTGTTGGCCAGCACTACCCCTCTGTAATCTGAGATTACACAATGCTGCAACAGGTCTGCATTTACGCGGGCAGCCCAATTCTAATCTTTTGTCCTCTATTTGGTCTTTTGACCAATCCCTTTTTCAGAGCTGATTGGTCAAAAGACCAATTAGTGAGAGAAAATCAGAATTGGGCTGCCTGCGTAAATAAATGCAGCCCAGGAAGGGTAGATCTGAGACAGGCCTAATCCAGACAGGCACTGAGAGCAGCCAACCACAACAGAGCATTTGCCTTTAGCTACTGATCTAGACTAATATTTACCTCCACCCTCATGGTTAATGTTAGGATTGGGGGAGAGTTATCTGATCCTAGAACTGTGGTAAAGGCAACTCCTACACTGAGAGCGGTTGTGTCAGGTGTCCTCTTTGGTTGTTTGTTTATTGAGTGGCTCATGTTCCTAGAAGTTAATAGCCTGGAGTGTCCTCTACTGGCCAGCAGGAGAATTGCAGAACTCTGAAGCACCTGATGAGACACAGTGCATTTGGAAAGTATTCAGACCCCTTGACTTTTTCCACATTTTGTGACGTTACAGCCCTATTCTAAAATCAATTAAATAGTTTTTCCCCCTCATCAATCCACACACAATACCCCATAATGACAAAGCAAAAACAGGTTTTTAGACATTTTTGCTCATTTATTTAAAAAAATACAAAACTGAAATAGGGAAAGGGAAAAGGCATCAGTTGAAGGCATTCAGTTGTACAACTGACTAGGTATCCCCCATACCTAGTCAGTTGTACAACTGAATGCCTTCAACTGAAATGTGTCTCACATTTACATAAGTAATCAGACCCTTTACTCAGTAATTTGTTGAAGCACCTTTGGCAGCGATTACAGCCTTGAGTCTTCTTGGGTATGACGCTACAAGCTTGGCACACCTGGCTCTGTCCGGATATACTGTCCCCGTCCACACAGCCAGCTGGGTTCTCAGTACATCGCGCAGACAGGAATACAGAACTCTCTGGGAGAAAGAAAGGCGGTGTTGTATGTTTCATGATTAACTACTCATGTTGTGATTGTGATAACGTACAGGAACTCAAGTCCTTTTGTTCACCTGACCTAGAATACCTCACAAATCAAATGCAGTCCGTATTACCTCCCAAGAGAATTCTCTTCGGTTATAGTCAGTCGTGTATATTCCCGCTCAAGCCGATACCAAGAAGGCTCTCAAGGAACTACACTGGACTTTCTGCAAACTGGAAACCACATATCCTTAAGGTGAACTGCTCCCAAGGACTGTGGGTTCTCGTTCTCCGTGGCCGACGTGAGTAAGACATTTAAGCATGTTAACCCTCGCAATTCTACCAGACCAGACAGTATCCTAGCCACGTCCTCAGAGCATGT
The DNA here is from genome assembly GCF_002021735.2 of Oncorhynchus kisutch. Lineage (NCBI taxonomy): Eukaryota > Metazoa > Chordata > Actinopteri > Salmoniformes > Salmonidae > Oncorhynchus > Oncorhynchus kisutch. Next base: position 10,839,313 of record NC_034182.2, on the reverse strand, counting down.
GCAGACCAGCTGGCTGGAGTGTTTACGGACATATTCCATTTCTCCCTATCCCAGTCTGCTGTCCCCACTTGCTTCAAGATGTCCACCACTGCTCCTGTATCCAAGAAAGCAAAGGTAACTGAACTAAATGACCATCGCCCCATAGCACTCACTTCTGTCATCATGAAGTGCTTTGAGAGGCTTAGTTAAGGATAATTTCACCTCCACATTACCTGACTCCCTAGACCCACTATATATTTACACACCACCCCAATAGATCCACATATGATGTAATCGCCATTGCACTGCACACTGCCCTATCTCATCTGGAGAAGAGGAATTCCTATGTAAGAATGCTGTTCATTGATTATAGCTCAGCCTTCAACACCATAGTACCCTCCAAGCTATTCATTAAGCTCGGGGCCCTGGGTGTAAAACCCGCCCTTTGCAACTGGGTCCTGGACTTCCTGACGGGCCGCCCCCAGGTGGTGAAGGTAGGAAACAACACCTCTATTACACTGATCCTCAACACAGGGGCCCCACAAGGGTGCGTGCTCAGCCCCCTCCTGTACACCCTGTTTAACCTTTACTGCATGGCCACGCACGCCTCCAACTAAATCATCAAGTTTGGAAAATAACCTCAACGTTAACAAAATGAAAGAACTGATCAACAAAGAGAGAACACACCTTTTCACATCTGCAGGACTGCGGTGGAGAAGGTGAAAAGCTTCAAGCTCCTCGGCGTACACATCACTGATAAACTGAAAGGGTCCACCCACACAGACAGTGTAGTAAAGAAGGCTCAACAGCTAAATTCATCTTGGCCCCTAAGAACCTCTCAAACTTTTACAGATATACAATTGAGAGCATCATGTCAGGCTGTATCACTGCCTGGGACGGCAACTGCACCGCCCGTAACCGCAGGGCTCTCCAGAGGGTGGTGCAGTCTGCCCAACGCATCACCGGGGCACACTACCTGCCCTCCAGGACACCTACAACACCCGAAGTCACAGGAAGGTCAAAAAGATCATCAAGGACATCAACCACCAGAGCCACGGCCTGTTCACTCTGCTATCATCCAGAAGGTGAGGTCAGTACAGGTGCATCAAAGCTGGGGATGAGAGACTGAAAAACAGCTTCTATCTCAAGGCTATTGGACTGTTAAATAGCCATTACTAGCCGGCTACCACCCAGTTACTCAACTCTGCAACCTAGAGGCTGCTTCCCTATGAACATAGACATGGAATCACTGGTCACTTTACATGGAACACAAGTCACTTTTAAACATGTTTACATACTGTTTTACTCATTTCATATGTATATACTGTACTCTACTGTATTTTAGTCCATGCCACTCAGACAGTGCTCATTCTAATACTTATATGTTTCGTAATTCCATTCTTTTACTTTGAGATGTGTGTGTACTGTTGTCAATTGTTAGATACTACTGCACTGTTGGACCTAGGAACACAAGCATTTCGCTACACCTGCAAAAACATCTGTTTAAAATGTGTATGTGACCAATAAAATTCGATTTGATTTGAGTTTCTCCCATTCTTCTCTGCAGATCCTCTCAAGCTCTGTCAGGTTCGATGTGGAGCGTTGCTGCACAGCTATTTTCAGGTCTCTCCAGAGATGTTAGATCAGGTTCAAGTTCAGGCTCTGGCTAGGCCACTCAAGGACATTCAGAGACTCTTCCTGAAGCCACTCCTGCGTTGTCTTGGCTGTGTGTTTAGGGCCGTTGTCCTATTGGAAGGTGAACCTTCAACCCCGGTCTGAGGTCCTGAGTGCTCCGAGGCAGGTTTTGATCAAGGATCTCTCTGGACTTTGCTCCATTCATCTTTCCCTCGATCCTGACTTGTCTCCCAGTACCTGCCGCTGAAAAACATCCCCACAGCATGATGCTGCCACCACCATGCTTCACCGTAGGGATGGTGCCTGGTTTCCTCCAGACGTGACACTTGGCATTCAGGCAAAAGAGTTCATCAGACCAGAGAATCTTGTTTTAGGTGCCTTTTGGCAAACTCCAAGCGGGCTGTCATGTGCCTTTTACTGAGGAGTGGCTTCCATCTGGCCACGCTACCATAAAGGCCTGATTGGTGGAGTGCTGCAAAGATGGTTGTTCTTCTGGAAGGTTCTCCCATCTCCACAGAGGAACTTTGGAGCGCTGTCAGAGTGACATTCAGGTTCTTGGTCACCTCCCTGACCAAGGCCCTTCTCCCCCGATTGCTCAGTTTGGCCAGGCGGCCAGCTCTAGGAAGAGTCTCGGTGGTTCCAAACTTCTTCCCCTTAAGAATGATGGAGGCTGTGTTCTTGGGGACCTTCAATGCTGCAGAAGTGTATTGGTACCCTTCCCTAGATCTGTGCCTCAACATAATCCTGTCTTGGCGCTCTAAGGACAATTCCTTCAACCTCCTGGCTTGGTTTTTGCTCTGACACTGTCAACTGTGGGACCTTATATCGACAGGTGTGTGCCTTTCCAAATCAGGTCCAATCTATTGAATTTACCACAGGTGGACTCCAATGAAGTTGTAGAAACAAGGATGATCAATGTAAACAGGTTGCACCTGAATTCAATTTCGAGTCTCATGGCAAAGGGTCTGAGTACTTATGTAAATAAGGTATTTCTGTTTTCAGTTTGTCATTATGGAGTATTGTGTGTAGATTGGTGAGGATTTTTATTTATTCAATCAATTTTAGAATAAGGACGTAATGTAACAAAAGTTTACATTCCTGTACAATGGCAAAGGTGTCTAAAGATGTCGGAATTCAGGTATGACGTCATTGTTTTTAGCACTATTGTCATGGCTGTTGATAGAACTGGACCAAGGTGCAGCGTGGTGAGCGTACATATTTCCTTTTTATTTGGGTGACGCCGACAAAACAATAAACAATACACAACAAACCGTGACGCTTAAGGCTATGTTCATCAAACAAAGTTAACTTCCCACAAACACAGGTGGGGAAAAAGGGTACCTAAGTATGGTTCCCAATCAGAGACAACGATAGACAGCTGTCCCTGATTGAGAACCATACCCGGCCAAAACCTAGAAATAGAAAATCATAGAAACACAAAACATAGAATGCCCACCCCAACTCACGCCCTGACCAAACCAACATAGAGACATAAAAAGGGTCTCTAAGGTCAGGGCGTGACAACTATCCACAGATTTTTTAAAACTACGGCACACGACATGGTTCAATGAGCCAATATATCAGCACCAAAGACTTTTTCTAAATGCCGGCCTCTTGGAGCTAGAATTGGGATCATGTTGGGCTACACTGTACTAAAGATGATACAAAAATGAACGCAGAATAAATTCACTTTGAAATGTCCCCAAAGTGCTCCTTTATTAAATTGACATTGTTTTGACCTATACATTTTACAACAGTGTTTGTGGACAATGACATACAGTATATTACACCTAAAGCAGTGTGAATGAGTTTACATCTAAACCATTTCCTCTATATCCTCCCCCCCAGGCAGCTGACCTGGTCATTGAGCTGTCCCAGACCCACAAGGCCAAACCTGACCTGACCAATCTGGTGTTTGGAACTGTGTTCTCTGACCACATGTTGACCATAGAGTGGACCAGCAATGGAGGCTGGCAGAAACCTCACATCAAGCCCTTTGGTAACCTGTCTCTCCACCTGGCCTGCTCAGCCATGCACTACGCTGTGCAGGTAGGAAACACCACCTTGTTAGGCCTTGTTAGAAAGTTAATGTATCTCATGCTTCATGCTGTCCATTCTTGCTGCCCACCTGATAGTAATGAAGACTAACAGTGGAAATATGTTGGTAGATGTATTACATACATAAAAAAACATATATATATTTATTTTGTACTAAAATAACTTATGCAATCTATAAGTATTTTAAATATGTCTAATAACATCAACTAATTCAAGGATATGACAGGGCAGCAGGAGACAAAGTTAAAGGTGCAAAATCAGGTGCCGGTTCATTAAATTATAGTGTTCGAAAATGAATGATGGCAGAAATATTAACAAAACGTGCGAAACGACTGTCAAAACAAATAAAAGGTCTGAAAACTTCCCAAATGAAAGGCTTAAACAGGCACGTGTAGCTAATGTAACATACTTGGCACCAGCCTACCATTGAGCAATTCCAACACTGGTGAAAATGTACAGGTCAGCATCTACACTACAGGTATGTATAGGACCTCCCCCATGGTTGTCACATCTTACAGCCCCAATTTCAGTGTCTTCAATCAGGAAACAGACTGTGCTGCTGAGATGCTTTGTGTTGAGAGCTTAAGATGAATGTACTACACTTTAATTGTAGCTAGGATAAGAATAGGCACAGCTAGGATAGTTGAAGGACAGTGGGTTGGACATAAATGGCCAACACATGTACGCTCATTTGTACTGAAACTTACACACACACACACATAGGTTCAGGAAGCCAATTTCCCATTCTGGACCTCATTCATTATGTTTACATTTACATATATATGTATATTCACTCTGTTCAGAGAATGACTAGAGGTCAGTGGTTCTTTCCTGTCTGCCAGTCTTAACACCTGTCTCTTTCCTCTCCTCTGATCTCTGTTCAGTTGTTTGAGGGTATGAAGGCATACCCTCAAATGTCTTCAGACCCATGCTCAACATGAACCATATGGCGAAGTCTGCAGAGAGGGCCGGCCTGCTGGTACGAACACATACAGGCTGTGGTACTGAACAAACATCCCTGTTAGTGAGTATTTCTCCCTTGCCAAGGTAATCCACCCATCTGACAGGTGTAGCATATCAAGAAGCTGATTAAACATCATGATCATTACGCAGGTGAACCTTGTGCCGGGGACAATAAAAGCACACTCACATTGCCACATATGTATCAGATTTTGACGGAGCATGTAATTGGCATGCTGACTGCACTAATGCCCACCGGAGCTGTTGCCAGATAATTTAATGTACATTTTTCTACCATAAGCCGCCTCCAATGTTGTTTTAGAGAATTTGGCAGTACGTCCAACCTCACTCACAACTGCAGACCACGTGTAATGGTGTCATGTGGGCGAGCGGTTTGCTGACGTCAACATTGTGAACAGAGAGCCCCATGGTGGCGGTGGGTTTATGGTTTGGGCAGGCATACTGTAAGCTATGGACAACGAACACAATAGCATTTTATCGATGGCCATTTGAATACACAGAGATACCATGATGAGAACCTGAGGCCCATTGTCGTGACATTCATCTGCCGCAAACACCTCATGTTTCATAATACACAGCCCCACGTTGCAAGGATCTGTACACAATTCCTGGAAGCTGAAAATGTTCCAGTTCTTCCTTGGCCTGCATACTCACCAGACATGTCACCCATTGAGCATGTTTGGGATGCTATGGATTGATGTGTTCGATAATGTGTTCCAGTTTCCACCAATATCCAGCAACTTCACACAGCCATTGAAGAGGAGGGGGACAACATTCCACAGGCCACAATCAACAGCCTGATATGCGCTGCATGAGGCAAATGATGTTCACACCGGATACTGACAGGTTTTCTGATCCACACCATACCTTTTCTTTAAGGTATCTGTGACCAACAGATGCATATCTGCATTCCCAGTCATGTGAAATCCACAGATTGGGGCCCAATAATTTTTTTCTCCAAATGACTGATTTCCTTATATGAACTGTGACTCCAGTAAAATCTTTGACATTTTTGCATGTTGCGTTTGTGTTCGATGTAGATACAGTGTCTGGTATCTACAGTGTGTCATGTACAGTACAAGACTGGAACAATGTTCCCCAGAACATCAACATAATTGCTTTTCCTACTAGCACTGACTTTGCAGATAACTTTTTAATTGAGAAAAATGTACTTACGACAACTGCGATATGTGGCTGTCTCACTAAGCTATCTTAAGATGAATGCACTAACTTTAAGTCCCTCTGGATAAGAGAGTCTGCTACAGGACTTTCTGTAGTGTCTGCTGCAGTCACTGAATGTTCTGTTTGTTCATATTTTTGTCCCATTTCTCCTTTCCTGGCTCAACCTTTCATTGGTCATCTCTCCATCTCCCCCCTCCCTCCTCCAGGCCTTTGACAGGGCCGAGTTGGTAGAGTGTATCAGGAGGCTGGTACAGGTGGATCTGGAGTGGGTACCCCAGTCAGACTCTGCCAGTCTCTACATCCGACCCAACTTCCTGGGTACTGAGGTGAGGAGATGACCAACCAACCACTCTCTGTCTCCTTCTGTGAGGGCCTGTCTCATTCACTCACATATGCTGTGACAGGGGTCTCCCTCTATCTAGCTTCCCCTGTACTTGTTGGTGAAGTAGCAATCATTTATTTGTGAATAGTTCAAGAGTATGTCAACTATTGACATGTGTGTACGTGTGTGTGTGGCCTGTGTCCCTTCCTAGCGGTCTCTAGGAGTGAAGAAGCCGTCCCATGCTCTACTTTATGTGATCCTGAGTCCTGTTGGTTCCTTCTTCAGTACAGGAGCCAAACCTGTCTCTCTCTGGGCCGACTCAGAGGGCCGACATCAGAGTCTGGGCCGACATCAGAGCCTGGAGAGGAGGGACAGGAGACTGTAAGATGGGAGGGTTAGAGGAGGGACTGGAGACTGTAAGATTGGAGGGTAGAGGAGGGACTGGAGACTGTAAGATGGGAGGGTTAGAGGAGGGACTGGAGACTGTAAGATTGGAGGGTAGAGGAGGGACTGGAGACTGTAAGATGGGAGGGTTAGAGGAGGGACTGGAGACTGTAAGATTGGAGGGTAGAGGAGGGACTGGAGACTGTAAGATGGGAGGGTTAGAGGAGGGACTGGAGACTCTAAGATGGGAGGGTAAGAGGAGGGACTGGAGACTGTAAGATGGGAGGGTTAGAGGAGGGACTGGAGACTCTAAGATGGGAGGGTAGAGGAGGGACTGGAGACTGTAAGATGGAAGGGTTAGAGGAGGGACTGGAGACTGTAAGATGGGAGGGTTAGAGGAGGGACTGGAGACTGTAAGATGGGAGGGTTAGAGGAGGGACTGGAGACTCTAAGATGGGAGGGTAGAGGAGGGACTGGAGACTGTAAGATGGGAGGGTTAGAGGAGGGACGGGAGACCCTAAGATGGGAAGGTAAGAGGAGGGACTGGAGACTGTAAGATGGGAGGGTTAGAGGAGGGACTGGAGACTGTAAGATTGGAGGGTTAGAGGAGGGACTGGAGACTGTAAGATGGGAGGGTTAGAGGAGGGACTGGAGACTCTAAGATGGGAGGGTAGAGGAGCGACTGGAGACTGTAAGATGGGAGGGTTAGAGGAGGGACTGGAGACTGTAAGATGGGAGGGTTAGAGGAGGGGCTGGAGACTGTAAGATTGGAGGGTTAGAGGAGGGACTGGAGACTGTAATATGGAGGGTTAGAGGAGGGACTTGAGACTGAAAGATGGGAGGGTTAGAGGAGGGACTGGAGACTGAAAGATTGGAGGGTTAGAGGAGGGACTGGAGACTGTAAGATGGGAGGGTTAGAGGAGGGACTGGAGACTGTAATATGGAGGGTTAGAGGAGGGACTGGAGACTGTAATATGGAGGGTTAGAGGAGGGACTTGAGACTGAAAGATGGGAGGGTTAGAGGAGGGACTGGAGACTGAAAGATGGGAGGGTTAGAGGAGGGACTGGAGACTGTAAGATGGGAGGGTTAGAGGAGGGACTGGAGACTGTAATATGGAGGGTTAGAGGAGGGACTGGAGACTGTAATATGGAGGGTTAGAGGAGGGACTGGAGACTGTAATATGGAAGGTTAGAGGAGGGACTTGAGACTGAAAGATGGGAGGGTTAGAGGAGGGACTGGAGACTGTAAGATGGGAGGGTTAGAGGAGGGACTGGAGACTGTAATATGGAGGGTTAGAGAAGGGACTGGAGACTGTAATATGGAGGGTTAGAGGAGGGACTGGAGACTGTAAGATGGGAGGGTTAGAGGAGGGACTGGAGACTGTAAAATATCCAACATATCACAAGTTAGGATTGGAATTGGTTACTGTACCCTTTGAGTAAAGGAAGAACAGACATGGTTGTATTCTTTTGAGATGCAGTAAAAATGCTTGCTTTGCAATGTGTTCTACTAATTTGTCCTGACCCTAATATCCCCACCCTGCCAACACTACTAATACAGCTTTACACCAGATTCAACTGTAAAGAGCTTTGGATTTCATTGTGACACGATTTATGTACAGTACACAATAAGATCACGCGCTTGGTTACGCTAACGAACGGAACAGTGTCAAATCATTTTGGATTACGACACATGGAATTTAAATGTAAACGGACAACTCTCGTTTGTGGATTAAAATGAACATGAACATGGTGGTTTGTTTACAGGAACTATGGAGCATCTATCTACGCCCAGCATGAAGCAGTGGATTATGGGTGCCAGCAGGTCCTCTGGCTGTACGGAGACGACCATCAAATCACAGAGGTCGGAACCATGAACATGATCACTTTCAGTGTCATGGCCAATGAGATTAGAGATAATACCTTTGCTTTAATCGGGATTTTGCGTTCCCATGTTCAGACATTATATGCATCAACCAATGGTTGCATGCCACACAATTTCTAGAACATATGACGTGGTTAGCTGATACTTAAAATACCTATCCAGGAATTGAAATATCTGGCATGCGTCAGCAATGTCTGAGGAGAGGAACACGACCATCCTCTTCTAGATCTGTTGATATGGACATAATGTTACTGAACAGGAAACTGATTTTTGTGTCTGATTGTACAACAGCGACATCTAGTGGTTAGAGTGTATATCACCGCAGCTGCAGTCTTACATAGCCAGTGCTGTTCTTCACCTCTTCACCTGATCTCTGTAAACTGGGTCAGATTGGATATTCCATTGACACTAAAAGAACTGTTAAATTCATATGTTCATCCAACGTTTTTCTCTCCAGAGGAGGAGCTGGCAATGCCCCCTCTGGATGGAATAATCCTACCTGGGATGACGCGGCAGAGCATCCTGGAACTCACCAGGAAATGGGTATGAGAGAGAGAATTGTATACAGTACATTCGGCATGTATTCAGACCCCTTGACTCTTTCCACATTTTGTTATGTTATAACCTTGTTCAAAAATGGATTAAATCGTTTTTCCCCTCATTAATCTACACACAGTACCCCATAATGACAAAGCAAAAACAGGTTTTTAGATTCTTCAAATTAGGGCTATGTTCTGTATACCACCCCTACCTTGTCACAACACAACTGCTCAAATGCATTAAGAAGGAAAACAATTCCACAAATTAACTTTTAACAAGGCACACCTGTTAATTGAAATGCATTCCAGGTGACTATCTCATGAAGCTGGTTGAGAGAATGCCAAGAGTGTGCAAATCTGTCATCAAGGCGAAGGTGGCTACTTTGAAGAATCTCAAATCTAAAATATGTTTTGATTTGTTTAACACTTTTTTGGTTACTGCATGATTCCATATGTGTTATTTCATAGTGTTGATGTCTTCACTATTATTCTACAATGTAGAAAACAGTCAAAATAAATAAAAACCCTGGAATGAGTAGGTGTGTCCAAACTTTTGACTGGTACTGTATATAGAGAGGGTAAGAGAGGGGCAAGTACAATGTGTTCTCTAAGGGTAGGACATAAGATAGTTCAACAACAACACAGGGCACAAGCTAGGGGGCAACAGAAAGATAGAGGGTTGAACTTGCCATGGCACTCGGGGTTTAATTAAGGGAAAGATGGACTTGACACTCGCATGGACATACCACCAGGGGTGCTTCCATCTGCTACAGGGGCACAGACACTATACCAGCGGCTATCACTGGCCATTAAACCAGTAGCCTGGTTGCCAGATCAGATACATGTATAGCATGACAAGGAATCTTGGAGGACTTGGCTAAAGCACAGGCAGATCTGGCAACTAAGATGCCACACTGGGGTGTGTGTGAGAGAGAGAGAGAGAGAGAGAGAGACAGAGAGAAGGGGGCATAGAGAGAGGGGGGGGGTAGAGAGAGAAGGGGGATAGAGAGAGGGGGGGGGGGGGGGAGAAGGGCTCTCCAGCCCTGATCTTGGAGAGCTACCACCCTGTAAACTTTCACTCCAACCCTAATCTAGCATACCTTATTTGAATAGCTGGTTGATAAGCTGAATCAGGTTAGTTACAACTGGGGTTGTCCCTCTCTCCTCATCCACCTCTCCCTTTCCTCTTCTATGGGGAGTTTAAGGTGTGTAGCCTAGTGGTTAGAACTTTGGACTAGTAACCGGAAGGTTGTGAGTTCAAACCCCCGAGCTGACAAGGTACAAATCTGTCGTTCTGCCCCTGAACAGGCAGTTAAATCACTGTTCCCAGGCCGTCATTGAAAATAAGAATTTGTTCTTAACTGACTTGCCTGGTTAAATAAAGGTAAAATAAAAATAAATAAAATAAAACCTGACCATGGCAGACCTGTGCTGTGCTCTGAAAGAGGGCCGTGTTAAGGAGATGTTTGGCTCTGGTACTGCATGTGTGGTCAGTCCTGTGGGATGCATACTCTACCAGGGAGAGGTACACAACCACAACTCACTACCCTTACAACATATGGATGGATGAATGGATGGATGACTGAATGGATGGATGAATGATGCAATCAAGCAAGCGATCAAAACAATAGAATCAAGCACTTTCACGTTTAACACTTTGTCATAAACCGCTGAACAGCTACTCCAGAAAGTAGTATTTTTAAATTGTGTGTCTCTCTCTTTCTAGAACCTACATATCCCCTGCCAGGAGGATTTCCCCCAGCTGGCCTCTAGACTGATGAAGGAGCTCACAGATGTACAGGTAAGGTGGTCACAGACATCAATGCAATGTCTATTCCACGTTGGTTCAACGTCATTTAATTCAACCAGAGTGTGCCCAGTGAGACACGTGTGACAGAGGACGATTGTATTGTAACCTCCACTCGCGCTATCAATTTGGATCCTTTTCGGAGGCGCAGCTGGCTAAGACGTTGTCGAGTCGGCGGTCACGTGTGTTTGCGAAGCAGTGGATCACTCGTTTGAGCCCAGCAAGTGGACAGGGACAGTGAAGAAAGCTATACTGTTAGGCAAGCACAGTGTCCTCTGTCACGCAATCAACCAAACAGGTACGTATGTATGCAGGCACTCACAGCAGATGTGGCCTCTCCCACAGTAATGGTAACAGCTGGATGGACGTCAGGGCCTGCCAACTGTCTGACCTAGACTGATGTCATCCTCAGCACACAGACTATTCCATAGAGATACATACTAGATTCATCTCGATTCTGTCTCCTCTGTGTTAGTGTATCAGGTCCATTTTGTATTAGTAAAGTGTAGTGTGTATTCTGCCCTGTAGCTTGCCATATATCTGTATGTTCCACTCTCCATCGCCTTGGTTAAGAGCTGTAAATGGATACCATCCCACTCCCCCTGCCTGCCTACCAGAATACCTTTGCTAGTGGGGGTGTTAAACTGAGTGGGTCATTCATTCAGTCTAGATCTTTCTCAGTATCTCTCTCTGTCTGTCTGGCTGTCTCTCTGTTACGTCTGTGAGTTTGTGTTCCTCTGCCTCATATCATTTCACCCTGTCAGGGCTAGGTCAGGTGATTATCGTTTTCCCTCTAAATCTCCTCATCGCCACGGCTTTGTGTGAGAGCTTGTATGTGTCTCCTCTGCCAAACCACTAGTGCTGTGTGTGTAGCTGTGTGTGTGTGTGTGTGTGGATCTGTGTGTGTGCGTGCCTGCCTGCCTTTATGTGTAAACCTTATCTGAGTATTTGTGTGGCCCTAGTGATAGCTTCTCTCCCCCTGTAGCTCATTGTGGCGCCGACACACAGCCAGACAGAGGAGATAGGAGGAGGTTCATGTAGTAATGGCTGGGCAGGGATGGGAGATAGAGCAGACACACAGTCCTGAAAGCTCTCATTAAGATGCCTGCTGTAATTACACAAACCTAATTATTGTCTCAGCCTTTGTGATCAAAGCCAAGATGCCGCAAATGACGCTGCTTGACCGAGAGAGAGAGAGAGAGAGAGAGAGAGAGAGAGAGAGAGAGAAAGAGAGTGAGTGAGAGAGAAAGAGAGTGAGAGAGAAAGAGAGTGAGAGAGAGAGAGGCGGGGAGGGGAGAGGGAGAGGGAGAGGGAGAGGGAGAGGGAGAGGGAGAGGGAGAGGGAGAGACGGAGGAGCCTAAATTAACAATAACATCGACAAAAACTCCAGCCTGATGTTAAATCTGTTGACATTTAATTTGGATGAGAAACAGAATGGTGTCCGCCTCCCCAAGAAGAAGACATTGGGCACAAACAAACGCGTTGTCTAAGACGAGGGGAGCGAGGGATGAGAAGAGGGATGAAAGATGGGTTTACTAACACGGCCCTCCGTTTCTCTTTCATGTTAATTAGAAATTGCATTTCTTTTGTTTCTCTTCGCGGGTGCTTATTTATTTTCACGACTCTGTCCATTACAACTAATTTGCAACATGAGACGTAAATAATTGGATTTGTCTCCGCGGTTGTCGCAGTTCAGGAACATTCTGTTTTGATTTGGTCGTTGTTTTGTGTGTGGCTGAGTTCGCAAGATTTCTTGGGATATTTGTTCTTTTTTGTTTTGTGTTTTTGGATGCGCCATTCACTGTGTTGTAGGCAAGAAGTTAAAACAGTTTGCGACTGCTACTGTAATTGTTGGCCTGTTGTTTTATGCCTGTTTGACCCCAGTTTACCTTTGACCTTCTGATGATCTTTTCTCTCATTGGTCACAGTACGGCCCGACCAAGAGTGACTGGTCTGTCCTCGTGCAACCAAGACACAGCGGTGTGGGTATCTGGGATAAGCACACACAAACTGTATATGCATACAGTATACGCCAACATACATACACACACACACACACACACACACACACACCAAATAACCAGCCGTCAGGGTAACCTCTATATCAGTCAAATCTTGTGTGTGGGTAAACTCTTTTTAATGTGCAATAATCTTACTCAGATTGCAGTATACTGGATGTTCAGTTTGAAATCCCATAGGGTCAGTAGCAATATTATCCCACTCTAACTCTGCTCAAAATGTGCACGACCTCCACGTTCACACGCCCTGCCCTGCACATCTCAATAGTCTGCCCTGGTGTGGCAGCCCTGCTAAAGTGTGAACTCTAAAATATTACCAGCAGAAGATTTAGAGGAGTAACGTTAACAATGACCAGCAACTAATGTTACACCACTTTGACTCCATAGACCTTTAAATGGGTCATGTGACATAGGCAGAGGTTATGTAATTTCAGCATCGTTACACGCAAGTGTGTGTTTGAACCCGTGCCATGCGAAAACCTTCTTTTTGAGTATGGTATTTCTATTTTGAATAGAGCATTTTAGATTTGTATTTTGAACAAATATAACCGTTTTAAAGTGAGCTTAAATGGCGGACCAAGTTTCTCAAGGAAAGCACTTTTAGTACTGCTAAGATAGAATAATGAATGAATTCAAAGAGGACACTGGAAATAAGCCCTGATATATCAGAGTGAGAGAGATCCCTGACGTCTGAAGCTTGGAACCTAGAGTGGTAGAATGATACACCAACCACTGGTATCAAAGAAAGCACAAGTCGAAGTACCATTGCAAGTAGTCATATCATTCCACGCCAGTTGCTGTGCACGAACAAGTGTGTGGTGTTTCATGTCAAAATGTATGTTATATCCACGATCTGTTGATAGTGAGATCTAATCAAACATAATACTGGTCATTTGTGTGGTGATGTACTATCTTGGACCAATGTCTGTCATCTACTGTAGACCTGTATTGCCATGATTGACAGATATCTCTGTACCTAGAAAGGGAAGATCTGTTTCTATATATACTTAGATGGAAGAGATATATTTATGTCCTCGATGCAATGCGTCGAGTGATACAATATGGCCTGTTCTGTTGATCCAAATAATAAATATGCACCAAAACATTTGTGTCTACTGAGTCTACTGCATTATGTTCAGTACAGTGCGTGTGTGTGTGTTTGTGAGTGTGTACCCTTGTGTGTGTGGTTCCCCAGGGCAGGGCCCATGGTTCCTGGCTGAGCTGCCTCCCAGTGAAAATAGGGCTGTTTGGTGCTGGTTCCATCCCTGTGCCCTGCGGCAGGCTGGTATAGAGCCCAGCACACACATCTTACCAACTAACCCCCTGGTACAGCTCTCAGCTCCCAAGGCCTTAGATACAGTACTTTTCCCCTTGCACTGTAGTCCTTTTTAACTGGTTGTTGATCACATGCAGGACAGGAAACTGTAAACAAATTCGCTAACGTGTGGCGGCTTGCAGGAGCATACTTCTCCTTTCCATCCTATCTCCTTCTCCCTCTTCTCCCTCTTGACTCAGAGCATACATCTAATCTCCCTCTATTCTCTCTCTTAGTCCTCTCCATCATCTCTGTATGTTCTCTCCTTCCCCTCTTTATTGTCACTCTTCTTCTGTTTTCTTTGCTTCCCTGCAGAGTGCCTTGGAGCGGGGAGCTTACATCCCCCCCCCTCTCTCTCCCCCTCTATTCATTCAATTTTCAATTTAATGCAGACATTACTGTAGTATTTACTGTAGTGTTTTTGTGGACTGTAGTATACTGTAGTATTTACTGTAGTGTTTTTGCAGACATAACTGTAGTATTTACTGTAGTGTTTTTGTGGACTGCAGTATACTGTAGTATTTACTGTAGTGTTTTTGCAGACATTACTGTAGTATTTACTGTAGTGTTTTTGTGGACTGTAGTATACTGTAGTATTTACTGTAGTGTTTTTGTGGACTGTAGTATAGTGTAGTATTTACTGTAGTATTTTGTGGACTGTAGTATACTGTAGTATTTACTGTAGTGTTTTTGCAGACATTACTGTAGTATTTACTGTAGTGTTTTTGTGGACTGTAGTATTTAATGTAGTGTTTTTGCAGACATTACTGTAATATTTACTGTAGTGTTTTTGTGGACTGCAGTATACTGTAGTATTTACTGTAGTGTTTTTGTGGACTGCAGTATACTGTAGTATTTACTGTAGTGTTTTTGCAGACATTACTGTAGTATTTACTGTAGTGTTTTTGTGGACTGTAGTATACTGTAGTATTTACTGTAGTGTTTTTGTGGACTGTAGTATAGTGTAGTATTTACTGTAGTATTTTGTGGACTGTAGTATACTGTAGTATTTACTGTAGTGTTTTTGTGGACTGTAGTATTTAATGTAGTGTTTTTGCAGACATTACTGTAGTATTTACTGTAGTGTTTTTGTGGACTGCAGTATACTGTAGTATTTACTGTAGTGTTTTTGTTTTATTATCTTTGACATAGAAGTGGGGGCTTTCTCCTTCGGGAAACCTATTGGAGAAATACTAAAAGAAAATGTTCCGTAACCTGTAGGTCGGTAGGACTGGGTTCTGAACGGAGAGTTCAGAGCTTCTGCTCTTCTCTATAACCTGTAGGGAACACAATATATGGTCTATACTTGGAATGTAGGTTTCTCACTTATGTGTGGCACAAATTGGGATATGGGGAGGGAAATGGGCAAGGTATATGCAAATGAAATACTGTAGTATTTACTATAGTATTTTCTGTGTGTGTTTTTTTGGACTGTAATGTTTTGGCTGACATTACTGTAGCATTTACTACTGAGTGTTTTTGCTGATAATACTGTAGTTTTTACTACAGTATACTACAACATTCTATAGTAAGTATTACACATTATTGAGGGATACCAGTGTGTAGTATAATATTCTACAGTATACTACAGTTTACTACAGAATTCTATACTAAGTACTGTAGTATTCTATAGTAGACTGTAGTATTTTTTTCATGTGGGTCTCCTGTGGTGTCGTTGCCCTACACCCAGGCACAAGCAAGGACCCTATCCGCCCTCCTCCTCTCTTCTCCTCTCCCCCTCCTCTTAGCCTGAAGATAAGATGATGTTTTAATTGTCACATCTTATTTAGACAGCAGTGACATTCACTAGGGGACAGCACAGAGTGGAGGGGCGGGTCCAGAGTAATCAAAGGAGATGAGAGGGAGAAGAGGGAGAGAGAGAGAGAGAGAGAGAGAGAGATGGAGAAAGAAACCGCTGGCGCCCAGTCATGAAGCAGCTGCAGCAGGCAGAATTTAGCTCTGAGCGCTCTCCCTCCCCTCCCTCCGTCGTTTTTCTCATCGCCGCTCCTTCTCTCCCACAGCCAGGGCATGATCTGATTTGACAAGCACGATGCTGTCATCTTGAGTTTGTCCCATTTGAAATGCTAATTAATGAACTCGCAGCCACTTTGTGTTTCGTTTCGCTCGCTGTTGTTGTTTGTCTTCTATTTGTCTTCTCTTGACTCTTTCTCCTTCCCCTCTGCTCTTTCTGAGGCTGGAACTTCAGACCTTGGTCTGTGTCTGAGACGCAGACAGTGGAGGAAGATGGTATCAGGGTATTTGGCACCATGATGAGGAGTCACAAAGGGTCGGGGACAAACAGGCGTCATGATTGAGACAAACAGAGGCGTCACGATTGAGACAAACAGAGGCGTCACGATTGAGACAAACAGAGGCATCACGATTGAGACAAACAGAGGCGTCACGATTGAGACAGAGGCGTCACGATTGAGACAAACAGAGGCGTCACGATTGAGACAAACAGAGGCGTCACGATTGAGACAAACAGAGGCGTCACGATTGAGACAAACAGATGCATCATGATTGAGACAAACAGAGGCGTCACGATTGAGACAAACAGATGCATCATGATTGAGACAAACAGATGCATCATGATTGAGACAAACAGAGGCATCATGATTGAGACAAACAGAGGCATCATGATTGAACACAATCCTCTCTGATAGAGAGGGCTAATGACTGGGAGGCCAGGGATGATCAGCTAATGGCAGACGACTCTCTGTCTCTCAGTTTCTCTCTCTATATGTTCTTCTCTCTCTCTCTGACCTCTCTCTCTCTGACCTCTCTCTCTCTCTCTGACCTCTCTCTCCCTCTCTGACCTCTCTCTCCCTCTCTGACCTCTCTCTCTCTCTCTGACCTCTCTCTCTCTCTCTGACCTCTCTCTCTCT